>NW_028256167.1:0-26329 GCF_971803275.1 Cyanistes caeruleus | reverse complement strand
AGAGGTGGAGTTTCACCTGTGTCTTACCACACACTCCTTATGCACAGGGAGTAGTCTGCGGGAAATATCAAAGCAATAAACAAATCAGAGTGTTCCCACTGAACAGCTTAGCTTCACCTTCAGTAGTCTTCCTAAGGACAGAGCTGAGGAAAAGGATTAGCTGCAGACATCAAAAGGATGAGGTATATCTTTGAAATCCCTTCACAGTCCAGTATTTTGTTTATGACCAAAGCCCCTGAGCTGCATGTGAAAGTCAGTTTCCATGGATATTTAAATGACACTTTTATCTGGCATATCAGAACAACACACTTTGATATTTCAAAGACTTGCAAGGTCACCTCTGAGCCATCCTCAAATTCATTTCTGTCAAGCAATCAACATTTCTTGTAAGCAACAAACAGTGCTTGTGGCTTGTCAGTATGACCAAATTGGAAAAGAATTGAAAATGTGGAGTACTGAAGCAGAGAAGATTAACCACACCAGCAACCTGTGACAGAAAACCAAACACCTTTGCTATCTGTTCTTTCCTAGCCTCCTGCTCCTCCACACTGCTTTGTTCTCCCTACACTGCAGAATAAGCCACAGGTATTTTTGTGATGTGCAATGATTCATCTCTGAACTGAAGACCAAGGCACTGACTCTGCGAACATGTCCATCTACCTTTCCTATGCTGATATGCCACTGAAATAAATAGGATTGCTCACTCTGTAAATCAGACATGTTTGATGAATTGAGCCTTTTATTTGTGCATGACATATTTTATGGGAGAATCATTTCAAGGCCGGCAAATTATGAAATCTTGGGACTTCAGTTCAAGCTGTCTGTCATCACATGCAAAAAAAAAAAAAAAAAAAGAAAGAGAAAATCAGATGTAGTAAAAGCTGAAATAAAATTATTGGGAAGAAATTAACAGCAATGAAAATGCTTTTTAAATCAATGCTTCAATTTTGAAATAGCTATTATAAACATTTGTGCTTGCAATGGCTTGCAGTTAAATTTTAAAAATAGCACTTAAATATGCATGTTAATAACATCCAGAAGGCATTTCTTTCAAGCCTGTTTGGGCTGTTGAAGGCTTTAATTTAACCACAGCATTCATTTATGTCTAGCAGTTAGAATTTTCTTTTAAGCTCAAAGGAGCCGAGAGTTATAACTATGATCTAATTGGTAAGGAATGAAGAATGTTTTTCATGTTTTATAGACAGAATGAATCCTGATCATTTTACTGCAGTAAATTATAGAGTGTTCTGCTCACTGTGTCTCCCTCTGGAAGTATGGGCCTATATCTCATTAAACTATAAAAATAACTTGCAGTGTTCGGCACTCCTCGAAAGCTATCCTGCCAAGGTATGTTATTTTTATATCACTAATGCATGCCAGAGAGTCTGTCCAGAGAAACTTAGGTTTTTTACAGCCTAAAACTAAATTAATTTATAGCTACATCCACATGTCAGAGGGGACACATAAGGAACCTAAACTGCTATAGAAAACAATAATTTATTATTGATTTCCAGCTCCTTTTTAAAAGCAGCTGCAATTTATTGGCTTCTCAGTTCTTTCCTCTCCGGTACAAATGATCTAAACAATGCTAGCAATGAAGCAAAGCAGCTCCTCTGGGTATGGCAAATGACATAAAAGTCAGATATGCTTTACCTCCTTTTGGCTTAAGACAAATGGTCATCACTGAAATGAGAAAAAAAATGATCAGAGTATCAGGAATGTGTGCTTTTTTAAATTTCCTTTTTTTCTTTAAGATGTGTGTGATTAGGCAGGATATCTCATTCCATTAATTGTTTGACTTTGAAATACAAGCTAGCATTTCACACATTTTTAAAGCTATGTAATTGTCATTTGGTTGTACATTTCAGCTGAATTTAGCTGCAGTAAAGCAGTATACCACAAATGATAAATTACATACGCTTAATCCTGTGGTAATGCCTTAGGTCTCTGTTAAAAAAAAAAAAAAATCAAAAAGGCAGACATTACAGAATTGCTACTGCAGCCACTGGAGTCTAAATTGCCAACCCTTTAAAGCAAGGGTAGAGTGGATTGGAAAAGAAAAAAGTAACTCAAGAGCCAAGGTAAGAATGAGCCCAGCACTAGGAACACTCTTCAAGGAGCGCAGCAGTAAGATAAGAACAGTAATCTCTTTTCTCCCAGCAGCACAGTGATTAACCACAGATATCTCCTTTCAGAGCAAAATAGTCTACAAAATTGTTCTCATCTTAGGAGTATACAGGAGTACACTAAAAATTACAGCAATAATTTTGAAAACACAGGCGTATTTGTTATTTCTTTTTTCTATGGAGGAAAAAAAAAATCACTCTGTTGCTAGGAAGTTTATCTCAAGTTAGTTCTTCTGTACAAGGTTTTGTTGTCAGTGCCATAGTTCCTTCCCTGAACAGTCTTAACTCCAAGGTCCTGGCCTGGCCTTTTGGCCACAGTCCTTCTTTGAGCAGGATTTTCCTCTCAGAGAATGAACAGCCAGTATCCCAAGAGAGGAAAGCAGGGAAATGTCACAGACTGACATGTGAAGCCCTTTGCGTTTTGCTCATTGGTGATTACTGGCATGCACACCCTTCCTTGGAACTGCAGGTTACAGCAGGACTTGGTCCCTTTGGAAATAACTCTCAGAACTAAAGGACATGCATCTTTCACCCCAAGGTATGACCATGACTGATGAGGAACACAAGGGAAGGTCAGTCAGTTACACCAGACAGGAAGCCAGACTCAAAGTAAGTAATTCCATACTCAGGTCATGAGTTTCAACACGCAGGCTTCTGGAGCAGATTTCCATGCATATCCTTGCAAAACAAACCAAAAGAGAGGGAAGAGTAAACAGGCAATGACAAAATCTCTCTCATATCTGCCAATACCATCCATCTTACACAAAGAAATGGAAAAGTTCTGAAATGAAAAGCAAAGAATGATGAAATTATTACTTCACAGGAATATTTATACCCATAAAGAGTAACGGAAACATGGAAGTAGAATCAGAGAGGGTGCTGAATGACAAAGATCCTGATTTATTAGATGTAACAGAATTTGTCAAGAATAGTTGCCTGCCAGTTAGAATCATTAAATCTAAATTTGGGGAAAAAAGGGTCTAACAACCACCCTACACATTTTACAGAGCTGGTAGGACCACTGTGAGAAGCCCTCCTTCAAAAACAGAAGGACTAAGGATAAAGATAGAATCACAGGCACTTGTTACTGACCAAAGGCACGTGAGAAGAGGTCCTAGGGCAATGTGCAGGCTGCTCTCACCTACCAGCCACTATGCTACAGGGAAAATTTCCCTACCTGACATACTAGATGGAATTATAAACTGGGAATCAAGTCCTGCTCTGCTTCTCTCTCTGATCTGACCTGTAACAGAGCACGTGGAAAACTAGGTGCATCATTTTCTTTAATGTAGAAAAATTAACCAACCAAATACAAACAAGCAGACAAAAAAAACCCCAAAGAAACAAACAGCAAAACTGGCAACAGAGGAGAAGAGGGAAACACGCTGAGACAACAATTTTGTATTATATAAATAGCTGGATTTTCACTAATCACTGTACAATTCAACTGTAGGAGAAGCTGATCAAAAATGTAACCCTTTGCTCACACACAGCTAGCAAGAAATTAGTCCAAACTTCAGGAATTTGCAGGGTAGAGAGGAAGAACATCATTAGGAAATGTATTCAAGCACAGTTCAGGGGTTCAAACAGTCTGTGCAGTATCTCATAGTTCAAAAAGAAGTTAAAAGTATCATCCTCCACAGGGTAGCGCTCAGGCAGCAGCTGACACACATTCACCATGGAGTCACAGATGTACATTTTCTCAAGATAGGTTTCAGACTGTTAACACAGCTCCTCTCATCCCAGAAATGTGCATTAAAAATTGCCAAATGCGTGAAAATTTGTGAAACTTTGAGTCCCAAATATAAATAGATTTACAGGAGTGGCACACAACCACGGATAAAATTTACAGATGACTGTAATTATCAGAAGCACATAAGTACCAATATGAGAAATGAGGAAGTATATATAAATTTTTAGAAACTTGATTGTCTCAGCATTACCAAATATAGCTGCTAAGTACGATCCCACATAATTATGGTTTACAAAACTACAATTTACTCAAATTTGAAAGGGTAAAGATACAGTATTTAATAAAAAATATACAGATGCTGCCACTCAAATATTTTCAGTGCTGTAACTCCAAAAGTATTTTGTATTTAATTTTTTTATCTCTTTTAAGTTTTAACTGAAAATTCAGTGTGAATGAGGCTGAAATAAGTCCTCTTCCAGCTGAGCTAAATGCCTGTTGAATTTTAATTATACTAATTGTCTCTTTTAATGTGTTTTTGTGAAAAACTGATTATATTAAAGTATGCTATAACTGAATTATATGTCAGGCTATTATTTAGAATTATTTGTTGTGGTATTAGCCTTAGATTCCTGCGTCAACCCCACAAATTACAAATGTTTTAAATAATGTCATTCCGAATAGAAATAGGTAAATTACATAAAATTGATGTCTTTGTGTTATTTGAAAGTGAAAGTAGGGGATATGTCATTTCTGACACACACATACACACACACACACTTTTCATTTTACATTTTTCCTTTTGCTCTGTGTAGATGAACCTGACACTCAAGAAGCAATGCCAAAGCCTTGGAAAGTTATCCCCATCAAAGACAAATTGTTATTTTTACTTATATTATCATTGTTAAAGAACACTTTTTCATAGCTCCAAAATTCTCCCCAGTGGGCAGTAGTCCATCTTACTGAACTACCTACCCATAATTCAGCCCAATTTCATGCAATTGTCTTTCCATGCTCGTGAAAGTCCATCGCTGAGCTGCAATGGAGACTATTTTCCATAGCCTCCAGGGAGGCAGATAATTTTGTTGGCTGCCTCCATTCCATTCGTCTTCTACTGAATAAAGAAGGGATTGCCTTTTCCCTAATGCTGCCTTCTTTCAGAAATCCAAACATCCATACAGTAGAAAGCACTAAATTAGTACAAATACTTAACTGCCTGAGAAGAAAGCTCTTCATTTCCATGCAAAATCAGAATCAGCCTTCACAACTGTAACTACTGGGAGCTTTTTCAGACACAGGACTAGGTCTCCAGGAGCCAAATTCTAATAATATTTAAGTCTTGTGAGAAAAATCTGTGGCTAGAATGAAACTGAGCTAATGTTTTTCAAGGAAAGCATATTTTCTTATGAATGCACCCCAGTTTACATTAAAATTAATAAGAAAATGAGGCTGTTCTAGGTCTCCTTTTATTTTCTAATACTCAAAATAACATTTAATTCACCACAGAACAGGGAATTATTCCAACTCAGGTCATTCTGAGGCTTTTAAGCAACCATTATTAACTACTGCCACAGAATGAACATTCTAAATGGGTTTATTAATATTTTCAAGTTATTCAATTCTGCTTTGACATACTGGTTAGACATGGAAAAGTTTGATCAATGACAATAGAGGAAAACAAATTAGTTGCTGGAACTGATTTGAAATTCTAATACTTTTTCTAAACATTAGATAAGCTCTTTTTCTAGATCTAAGTCTACAATTCTCATGGAGAATCAACAGACAAGATAACTGAGTATTTTCTTGCACAAATAAATAATCTGTAAAATATTTGAAGCTTTTGACCCTTATTCAGTCATGGGCCATAAAAGATCTAATTAAAAATTATATGTGCTCTCTTATTTCTATTTACACTACTGGAATAGACAAAAATTGTTGTGAAGGATGGTTACAATAAAAGATTACAAAGACTAAATCCATGTTATTGTACAAACAATTAAAAATGTAAGCAACAACTCATCAAGTTAAAAATGAAGTTTGCTTCTGTGTGAGTGTATCCATGGAGAGTAGAAAAATAAAAAGGCTTTACTAAAGGACGTTACAAGCACTGGGTTCATGTCAACATTTTTCTGCAAAAGGCTGTGGTTTAGTGTTCCAAAAATGCTATTTTCCAGCAAAAGCTAATGCATCACAGCTTCTAACAGGTCCTGGAAACTCAGAACAGGATTTTACTACTTCCTCCTCACCACATTTAACAGGGGAATAAAAAGATTTCATTCTGAAGTAAAACAAATCTCACTGTATCCCTGTAAGTTTAGCCAAGCAAGATGATCATAGATGCATAGTCAATACTTTGACTCTTTCAGTGGAAGACAGTATTTCTGTAGAACTCCTAACATGTAATTGGCATCAGAAATACAGTACCTGGCTACTAGAAAAAAAAAATATATATATTTCCTTGTGTATATATAGATCTATCAACAATATATATTCTTTTTTCCATATAGCATACCAATAAGTAATAGGTTCAATTACACTCTGCTCATTTCCTCTCTTTTGTGTCAGAACAGTGACATTAATTTTAAGGAACTACACTAATTTTCCTGTCACTGCAATAGCTATTCTGTCCCATGACACGAAAGGACGAGAGACCTACATCTTTACCACTGCCTCTAATGCAGCCACTTTCCAAAAACGTGGCTAAATGGATAGGCAGTGCAGAAGATTCAATCAGCTGACTGAGGGCCTGCTGGCTGACATTACAAAATCAAGTGTCCCTCATTGAAATTCCCTGCCCACAGTCCCTTTGCATTTATAACTGTGGGAAATCAGCTCTGCCACCTGAGCTGGCCTCAGCTGCCATGGCGTCACATGAAGATAGATGTGATCACTTACGGAGCTACAATAGGGAGCACTTTCTGATCTGCTTTCATCTCGCTCCCTGATCTCAGATCAAAGCAGGGAGGCAAGCAGAGCAAGGGCATGTCTACACGGGGACATTACATCAATCTAGTTTGTTCACTCTAAGTGCACCAATTTAAATATATCTCATTGAAAGGCTTATGCTCCAGTTTGTCAGGCTAGCTTAAAGTATTTTCCTTATTAATCATAACACCCAAACAGCTCTGTACTTGTCTGAATCAACTGCCCCAACTTCCCAGCCAGTATTTCATGTCTCAGTGTTTGCAGCTGTGATTTTTTTTTTTTTTTTTTTTTTTTCTGCTGTGCTGTAAGAGGTCTATTTGAAATTAAAGAAATTTGTGGGCGGGAGAGAAAAACAAGTCAAATGAATGCACTCCTTGAAAACTTTCCTGGTGCCCATTAACATCATCAAAAGCATTACTCATCTGCTGACATGCAACATCAATGACCCATTGCTAAACACTGTAATTATTGTAATATGAGCTGAGCAACACATACATATTTGCCATAGCTCCACTGGGCAGAATTTCCCTTTTTGCAGAAACAAATGACTGTCAGTACAAATTCAGTATATCTGAATTTCCTCATGGGAAAAAAAAAATAAAAAATGAGCAGGGATCATCTGTGCAGCAAGCACAAGGAGCTGCAGCTTCACATCACTGTGGAGCTTTTCTTCAGGTCACAGGATCACTGCTCCCAGGGGTAGAAGTGCAGCAGATACTGCCATGCATGAGTTAATTCCTTTGGTGTTGGCAGATCAGCTGCCAGGAGTCCTGTTCTGGAGCTTTTCCAGGTCACCTGGAGAGTGTTGTCCTGTCTCAGGTCACCATGTTTTCCCTTTAGATGCAGGCTTTCTCTTCTGCTACTTAGAGACCACAAGGGATGAGTCAGAGGTCAGAAATAGGTGCTCCTGAGTTACCTGACCCTGAAAGATTTAGAAATGCAGCTCTGCCTGAACACAGGAAAGTGAATTCCAAAAACATTTGGCTACTTATTTTTTTTTTTTCTCCTGCCGTACAGACTGGCAGTTGCTGCAAAACATTTTTTTTTAGCATATGGGAATCCAGGAGAAGTCAATTTCATAATGAGAGTTCTAATCACACTCGGCACATCTGAAATCTGTCTCTGAAAATTAAGAGGTTTAGGGACAGTAAAACGAGATGTCATTACTCAAGAAAACACTAGGAGAAACCTAAATTATGAATTTAAGGTGAAGTGATTTTTTTCCTGTCTGCTAATGAACAATCCAAAATAAATCCAAATAAGGAGCCATAAAAGTTTTTAATAAGATCAATATATAAGATCAATATGTTTCTTTAAAATATCTCATTTTCCTGCAGGCTTTAAAATGCATCATGTCAGATACTTAATGCATAAAAGGTTTTCAAATAAAAAATAATTCAATCTGTTGACTGACCAGGAGAGCAACAAGTTTCTTATATCTGCTTCTAAAAACACACATTCAGCCCCTGAAACTTTCTGGTTTCATTTGGCAGAAATAATTGTTCCATAGGGGCAGAAATAATTGTCCACCATGCGTGGCATAACCCCAAATACAGCAGCTATTAAACTCAAGACACTTTTTAGCACGGATTTACTTTCTCTTTCCCATTTAATAGCTTCAAACCTGTTCACCATGGACAATGAGTGACATTAAATGGCACAACAATTACAGCTATTGGTCTCTCCAATGTCAACCTGCAGCCCACATATGTCTAGGGTTCTGAGTGTGAACAATGAATGATCTGGAGGTGGACAGGTACAAAATTATTTCCATACAGGCAGTAATGAAAATATTCTTTGGATACTTGAGGCAGCAAGTGTCCCTAACTGCACATTTTAATAATTGTCATTACAAGCTTTAATATATGTATATATGTTTCTACCACGTGCCATAAAAAGAATTTGCGATATTTTCAAAGAGACAAATCAAGTGGCTAGAGGAAACATTTATTACATTGTATTTTTGAAAAACAAGTTACCTGAGACAAAGAGAAAAAAAAAAAAAAGCTGAAAAGTTATAACAAATTAAAACAGCCAGTTGTCATATTTTATATGTATTATAACTCCTTTACATTTAGAATTAAGTCAAGGAAAACATTACCAGAGAGGAATGTTTTCACAATAAAGGTGCCCTACCTATGTAGCATTAATTATACTTTATTCTTGATACAAATCTTTGTCTTTTTGATACTTAGATGTTGACATTATGGTCTCAAAAGAACTTTAATCGTCAGCTCTTAGCAATATCTGCAAGCCAAATAGTAAGTAAATAAACAAAACTAGTAATTTTGATTTTTAAAACTTGGATGCCAGGAATCACTTGCTACAGCAAGCTGGAACATGATTAGTTGTGTGTATGTGCAAAAAAGTGCACTTACAGAGTGCAACAAAACCTGAAGATGTCATGCAGGTAGCAACAGGCATGAGAATTGTCTGAGTAAAAAATATAAAAATCAAAGTTTTATGTTTGACTGGGTCAACCTGTATTAGGTTGTTGGACATAATATTATCTGACATATAATAAACCTGCATGGAAGATTTCACTAGTAAAAAGTGGTGTTGTGGAAAATGGGGAGAGTAGGAAAGGGAACAGCCAGAATGACACAGATTTTAATGACCTGCAGTGGGTCTTTCTATGTGCAAGAAAAAGTCTTAATATCACTTAGCAATTTACTCCTCTCAGTTCTTCTGACAATATATGGACAAGCTACATAAAGCACTTTCCAGTCCTATTCAGAGGTCCCTAGGTAATCTTTTATTGCATATAAATAACATTATTACAGCTTCTAAACAGAGAACAAAAAATTCTGGTCAACAGAGTACTGTGCTACACAATATATACAGGCACTAGAGAGCAGGGAAACCTTTCTGAGAGTAAACCAGCAATAATTCTCCATTAACATCTTCAAAAGACTTGGGTGTAGTTCATCTTCCCATGACTATGGACCACAGCTCATGTAATTTATCTTGACAAAACTTTTCCACAGACACAAAATCAAGGAAATCTGAGCTAGGAGTAGTTTAAAAGCTAACTTACCCACAAGAAAAATTCTTCTGAAAGCAAAAAAGGGGGGTTTAATACTAAAAAATATAATAGCATAAATAATCCCAGCCAAATAACCCAAATAGAAAGATCACCTCTGTTGAAACACAGAACCATCCCTCAATGGTCACTGCCTTAGAAAGAACAATAGACTCACAGCCTTTATGAACTGAATACATAAAACTGGACTTGATGTTCATATACACAAACATAGCTATTTTGTGCAATCACTATAAAAGACATCCAGTTAGCTTTTTAAAAAGTTTCAGTGGAAGAAAAAGTAGAAGCCACTAGAGAAACACAGATATGCTTTTATCCTTCTTTGAGACCGTACAGTAATCAAACTGAGTTAACTCAAACAAATTTCATTGACAGAGATGCATAATCTATTTTCAGAACACTTATGCAGAACCTTCATCTTCTGCATGCACCAAGTGGTATCCTCTTGGATATGTTTCTGTCTTAATATTTGGCAATCATGGCTTAAAAACCAGCATGCATAGAACTTGCTGATGGCACTTGCTAGAATGTATTTAGCAAAATTATTTGTGAACTTGTGACCCTCAGATTGAAATAGTTATAGTAGCCCTGACACATAATATGGAAATGATTTCATGTCACTGAAATTCCTCAGAAAGAGAACACTTTCAATTCCTTCAGGGACTGAAATTTCTCATGTGTGATTGCTTTGAAGTGGCAACTTACATGGAATTAGTAAACTGGTCACAGGTGAAAAATACAAGTATGATAAAAAGAAGATACTAATTATAATGATTTGTTAACCTTTCCTTTTCCAAATGTGTGAGGTGACTTGGAAATAACCCTTAGTCCTTTTAAATTACCTCACAGCCACAGCTTTGTTCCAGTTTGACAGTTAATATTTTTCTGCATTACCACAATTATGCCAAACACTCATCACAGCTAGTTTGTGGGTCATTGCTGGTCTCTCACATTTCTAAAAACCAGTCAGATTTCTATTTCCTGTCAGAGCAAATTTTAGAATCTGAATAAAATGACAAATTAACTAATTGGCAAAAAAAAAAAAAATATTTGAAAGGTATTTTCTGGCCTCGCAATTTTTTTTTTTTTATTAAGCACAGAATATCCATTTATTCAGTATCAGTCATAATTTTTAAGGCAAAATGGGTACAATGACTGTCTTGGATGCAATGATTTATCACAGTTTCACAAAACCACACCAACATTCTAAACTCATCAAAAAAACACAGATTTATTTTCTTTAATTGGCAGTGATATTTCAAATATATCCAAGTAGAGAGAAGTTACCTAAGTCTGACATTGAAAATGTTCATTTAGCAGTAGAATGTTAAGCAGTAGCAACAAGTAGAATGCTAAGAATAGAAGGCCTTGTAACAATATTTTTGTGGTTTGGGGTTCTTTAACAAATTTCCTCCATAGATTGAAAGAAAAATGTAAAAAAAATCTTTGCTGATAATTAAATTGGAAATGGAGGCCTGTCACTGTTGCACATGTTCCTTTAACTTAAGTCAAAAGCATCCTTCCTTCATAAAAAAACTCAGGCCAGGTTTCTCTTTGTTGAGAAACCCCACAGGAAGGCACTGAACAGGATGCTTCAAAGTCCTTTAACTATTATTCCTAACATCTCATAAGAATTTATTTCTTGTCATTTAACATGTTTACATGGTTCCATACTTTAGAACAAAATGATCATGAGAAAATTTAGCTAATTGTTTTAATAATAGCCAATGCATTGATAAAAACTTGTATGTTTTGCTTCCAGGAATGAAAAAAAGTCATTGTCAACAGGATAAAAAGTACGCTCCAATTTATATAGTGAAAAAATGTGAACATGTAGGGGGAAAAGGCTGAGGAATATTTATATCATTTCATGACATATCTTCAAGTTGTTTAGCTCATTTGATTGAGATGGATTACTTCAATTAAGACACATCTGTTTGAAACATTCCTACTGCAAGAGGAGCCTGGTGGCACTGTCACAGATTGTGTTACAAATTCTTTTTCTAGAAAAGTGAGTATTCTTTGGTTTACATACAAAAAAAAAAAAAAATCAGATCATTGGGCTGTTGTTTTTTGGTTTTTTTTAATTCACATTTATTGGGAAAAGCCTAGTAGTTTTCTCTGCATTTTAGTCCCCTGGCTGAGCCTACATCCCCAGCACAAGTGCTCTGTTGGAACAGGTCAGTCAGTTTTGTGATCACCTCTGCTAAAGAAAAAGCACACACACTACACAATCTAATTCCAGTACAACAGCATCCTGTCTCAGCAGTACTAATTTTTTCAGCAAGAGCACAACCTGCCACACACCAGCTTCTGCTATCATTTACGGAAACATAACCATAAAAAATGAAAAAGTGCATAACATATGTTAAAGCATTCATATCTAATTTCTATTCAAGTAAACTTTTTTTCCCTGTTAAATGCGAGCATTGATCTGAGACTTTGTTCAAATACAGCAGCAGTCATTTATATTATCTTTCTGGGAGGAAAAATAGATATTGCTTCCTACCCACGGGACAAAAATCTCAAATAAATCAGATCTGGTATGAATGTATCTCCCACAGATATCTCCACACTAAATTCTTTAGTGACAAGATTGCTAGTATGAGTTACATGTCCAACATTAAAGAGTGAGAAAAAGGTGGTAAGTGGGAGAGTAACATCATTTTCACTGATAGAGTAGGACCACAAGACAGCTGTAATACACAGAAAGACAGGATAGATTAGGACATAAAGTAGGAAATATGAATGCTGAAAATCTTTGGAGGCTTTTTTTTCTTATTGCTATACTCACACACCTCTTCCAACAACCCCTAAACTTCACATCTGTAAGATGACAAAAAGAAATCCAAGGTATTCTTCAAAAATACTCATCATTTCCTTTGAAAATACTTGCTTTTAGGTGAGCACATTTGGTTTACACAACAAAGTTTTTGCAAGAAGCGGGGGCTACATGGGTGGCTTCTTCTCTGGAAGCTTCCCCTGTGCCCAGCAGAGCCAATGCCCTAGGGCTCCTAGACAGACCCACTGCTGGCCAAGGCTGAGCTCAACAGCAATGGCAGTAGCATCTCTGCCATTGTAGCTATGATGTAGTTATGAAGGACAAAAAGCTCTGCACGATGGCAACTGCAGCCAGAGAAGAAAGAAGTGAGAATATGTGAGAGCAGCAGCCCTGCAGACACCAAGGTCAGAGCTGAAAGAGGGGCAGGAGGTGCTCCAGCTGATGTGAAGATCATCCAGGGGCAGCCATGAGCCTGCAGCCCTTGGGAAGTCCACGAGGGAGCAGGTCAGTCCCTGAAGGAGACTGTGTCTTCATGAGAAGCCTTCACTGGAGCAGGCTCAGGCAGGACCCATGGACTGATGGAAGAAGGAGCCCACATGGAGCAGGTTTGTTGGCAGGACATGTCACCTCATGGGGCACCCACTCAGGAGCAGTGCACTCCTAAGAATTGCACTGCATGGGAGGCAAGGAAGCCTGCGGGAAGGACCCAGGTTGGAGACGTTCGTGGAGGTCTGTCTCATGTGGGAAGCACCCCTCACTGGAATAGGGGAAGAGTGTGAGGAGTGCTCCACCCGCGGAGGGGGGAGCAAAAGAGATAACAAGTGTCTGTCTATTCAACAGCCCCTATTCCCTGTCCCACTACATTGCTGAGGGTGGGGGAAAGGTAGAGAAAATCAGAATGAAATTAGATGCAGGAAGATGGCAGGGATGGGGGGATGTGTTTTTAAGACTTGTTTTGATTTCTCAATATCTTAATCTGATCTGATTAACAAAAAATTAATTCCCCCCCCCAAGTTGAGTTGGCTTTGCCCATCATGGTAATTGTTGAGTGAATTTTCTTTCCTCATCTTGACCCATGAGTCCGTTTCTATCCAGTCCAGCTGTGGGGATGAGAGGTAGATCAGCTTTGGTAGACACCTGGAGTCCAACCAGAGTTAACCCTCCACATCAAGCTTTCAGCTGCCAAAAAAGTGATTATTAACACTATTTTTGAAAGAATAAAAATATTTAAAATTGTAATGCTGTTGTGCAACAATACTGCAATAAGAGTACATTGAAGAGAATTTCCTTCCTGTTTAGACAAAAATCAAGCCTAGTTGTTAAATGTCAATTTTTAAAAATTACAATATAAGAAATACACACTCTTGTGGTGCATTGTTGTTCATTATATTTGATTCAATTACCCTCTGTATTGTTAAATTCTATCCTCCCCACCTTGCTAATACTTTAGTTCCAGTTGTGGCCTCCTACCCCAGTTGCCAATCCACCCCGATACCTGCCCCTTGTTCCGGAATGTTCCCTGTCCCCCCACCCCCCCGTCCCATAATGTTGTGAACCCTCCCTTGTGCCTGGACCACCCCCTTTGGAATTCCCCTATTTCTCCAAGCCCCATTGGCCCATGTGCCCCACTCTCCTCCCCTGGTGTTCCCCATTGGTTTATCTATTGTGTAACCCTGCCTTGTGTTCTTCCCCTAAGTCTTCCCTATTGGTTTATTATTTGTACATTTCCCTTGCTCCTCCCCCATATATAAATTGCTGTACCCCCTGTATCTTTTGTCTTTCTTCCTTTCAAGAGAATAAATCCTTTTTGGAAGCCACATGGAAGACCTCTCCCTCGTCCTTGCTCCTGCCCTTGATGCTGGACAGCCACTGCCATAGCACTCTGGGCTCGGTGCCGGGAGCTGGCTGGGGAAATTCCGGCACCGCGCCGACACACCCTGCAAAGAGGGTCAGATCAGAGAATACTTCAACAAACAGGTTATGTACAAGTCTGTAGGTCAGGACTTTATGGGGTACATTTGTAACTGTTGAGGGAGATGCCAAATGCCTTTGTGAGGCCACTTGAAATTATCTTTGATTAATCCTAGCAAATGGGAGAAGTACCTGAAGATGGGAAAAAAGCCAATGTCAGTCCTGCCTTCAAAAAGGGCAAGAAGGGCCCAGGGAACGACAATTCAGTAAGCTTCACCTTGATTCCTGTGAAGTCAGTGGAGCAGCTAACCCTGGAAACCATTTCTAGGCACTAGAAGGACAAGAAAATCATCAGTAGTCAGTGTGGCTTCGCCAAGGGGAAATTTAACAAACTTGATGAGTTTCTACAGCGAAACAACTGGACTGATGGATAAAGGGAGAGCAGTAAATATTGTCCACACAGACTTTAGTGAGGTGTCTGCCTCCCATAAGATCTTTGTAGATAAATTGTGGAAGTATGGTATGAGTATGGTATGAGGTCTAGTTGATTCTAATCATCTTTATATATAATATATAATAGTTAATATCTAATCATCTAATAATCTAATGATTCAAAGTGTACAGGAAGCATCAAATCTGGGTCTAGTACTCTTTACCTTTGTCATTAATGGTCTGGATGATGAGGAATAGTATTCCTCTCAGCAAACCTGAGAGGAATGATATGCCAGGGGGTCATGCTGACAACTAGAGAACACTCAACAGGGTGGCTTATTGGAAGGACAGGAATGTCATGGAATTCAACAAGGAGCAGTGCAAAGTCCTGCACCTGGGAAGGAACTACCCCACACATCAGTGTATTTGTTTGCCTCCCAGCTGGAAAGCAGCTGGAACAGAAAAGGACCTGTGCATCCTGAAGGACACTGAGTGGAACATGGACCAGCCCTGTGCCTTTACTGCCAGGAATAGGAATTGTACCCTGAGCCACATTAGGGAGAGGGAGATCTCTCTCGTTGCCAGAGATTTGAGGAAGGTGAGACTGCCTCAGACTATCCAGTACCACTAAGGCACGGATGGAATGCTGTTCCCAGTGCTGTGCTTCCCACTACCAGACAGCCATGGACAGCCTGGAAGGAGAAACAAAGATGTTGGACAGGAACATCTTACCTATGAAGAAAGGCTAAGGTAACAGAGTAACCTAACTGAGCAAGAGCAGGGTCAGAGGGACTTAACATACGTATAAACACCTGTGGGAACAGTGCAAGGACAGAGCCCACCCTTTTCCTGTGGTGCCTAGTGTCAGGACAAGACACAGCAGGCACACTCTGAAACACAGGAAGGTTCCCTCTGAATATCAAGAAACGCTCTCTCACTCTGAGGTTGTCCAAGCACTGGTAAGGATTGTTCAGCGAGATGGTGGCGTCTCCAGTCTTGAAGATATTCCAAAGTCATCTGGGCATGGCCCAGAAAAATGGTCTGGGGAAAATGTTTTGATGAATTCACTTGAGCTTGGGGTTTGGACCAAATGGTCCCTTCCCCAGGTCCTTTCCAGCCGCAACCTTTGTGTGATTCGATGATACCTTTTAACTCACAAAGGAGGTAATTTTTTACTCACGCTGAGGCAAAACGTAACACTGTGTGAGGTCTAGTTTCAAAATCACCTTGTAGGTCAGCAGTGATAGATTTGAGGTTTGATTCTTTCCCTTGAAACCTTGCTCTCAGCTTTACCTAAACAAGTAAATCTAGTAAATATGTTCCACTTAGACTCCATCCCTGACATTCACCTTTAATTAACCCAGGGTGACAGCTAAGGAAGGATCTCCTCTCGCCTGTTTTCCAGCCAACAGAAACTGGTGTGGCAAGTCTGGCACTGTGGTCAGACTGAAGCTGCTGCTGTGCCTTGTCCCCAGGAGGAGTTCTGCTCCCCAAAAAGTCCTGCTCCCCGTCTCAAAGCCAGACAGACAGGTACGGGAAGCCTCTGAAGGCCACTCCTACTAGCCTATGGCTGACCACTTACCATGTAATAAACATTTTCTATTAAAACACGATACAAGCACATTCCTTACAAGGTTCTTTACCCCAGTAATGACCTGAAACTTGGACCATGCCATTCAGCCTGTACAAAACTATATTGCTTAAGCTGGTATTGCTATATCTATATTGCTAAGGGCCTGTTTTTTACCTTACCTCAGAGCATCTGGGAAATTCCTTGCCCTGAATTAGTTCATTTTGTGCTGCTTTTATTTGACAAGCCCACATACGGCCATCTTTTGAGTCAGGGAACTCCTTAAGTTACATCCACATGCAGCACACAAAATGGCTTGATTTTTTAATTAGCAAAACTATATTAGCAAAATTAGCAAAAAATATAGGTGTAGTAGCAACATTTTCTTTTAATCTTTCTTTTTTTTTTTTTTCTTTCGGGTAGCATATAATGACTGGTAATGTTTTTCACAAACTAATCTCAATCTCAGAGCACAGTTCTGATTAATAGGTTAATATATGTACAATTTATTTTTAAGCTTAGTTACCTTGTTTTCCTTTTCAAACACTATTCTGTATTAATCTTAGCACTCATGTCAACACGAAGAGTCCCTTGGCATTTAAGGCTGCATTCAATGCAGATAAGGTTTGTTTGGGAACATACAGGGTTTACTGAAGACAATCACTGGAGATAGAACCTTAATTTAACCTCAAGCCTGTAGTATTTCCCCTGGGACAAGGATGACTGATAACACAGCAGAGGGCAAGGAAAGCTCAAAATTATTGAGAACTGGAAGCAGCAAATCTTGAGTGTTGAATTTCTTCCTCTAAATCATTGTTTGTGAGGATAGTCATGCATGTCTGACTCAGTTGGGAGACACTACAAAGCATCTTATAAAAGCAGTCTTAAAATGTACTGACAATGGATGTTTTTGAAAGTCATTTCCAAGGCATACAAAATACAGTTGTCATGTATTAATCTTAAAAGAAAATGCCATTACAGGATCAAACTGCACTTGCTTAGAGTGTTCAATATACAAGGTAGGTCAGCAGTTGTTAATTTAATTGAAATAAGTCCTTAACAGAGAGCTTGATAACATTTCCCACAGGAACATTAGAAAATGGTGTTAATGAGCATTATTATTGCCTGCTTCTGTAAGAAAATAGATCACTATTAACTGAGATTGTATGTGATGTTTTCATGTGTTATAGTCCTAAATGGACAACATGAAAAATTAGATAGCATTTTGTTTTAAATAAAAAGCTTTTCTGTGCTCTAAAGTTAAAATTAAGCACTTCTATTAGGGTTAAAGGTTAAATAACCCTTCTCTTTCCTAATGATAAATTTAATTTTCTGAAGCCAAATTGAATACAAGCTGATTTATGTTTTCCTTTCTATCGGGATAAAAAGTCCTTAGGGCTATAAAATGTTGCCCCAGCTTCAGAGTCCTTGCTTTCAGAATGGAAGAATTTCTTCATTTAAAATAGAACATATGAATACCCTTTATCAGACAAAATGGTGTAAAAAAAATAACCAATGTACTACAAAAAAACCTAAAAGCCTGAAATTTATTGTGATGTAAAGTGTAGGTTTTCTTTTAATCATATCTTCTGAGTCACAAAACAAATGTAATTTTTTTCCTCCTATCAACACAAAGAATCCAAATCTCTGAACATACCTCTCCTACAAAAAACAAAACAAAACAAACAGATTTTAAAAAAGAGAAATAACAACAAAGTAAACCAATTAAGTGCAATAAAGAAGCATTTGCATTTCATTGTTAGAAGTCATTAGCTTTTATTTCCTGATAATAAAAAGCAAAATACCAAACCAATACCCTCAGCTGACACTTTAAAATATTTGCATATTTTTAGGGAAAACTGTAATAGCATTGTGATAAGACCTTTAGCTCAACAGAAGAGCAGGACAAAATGTAACCCCTTAAGACAGCATTCTGCACCTCATATTGAGCAATGGCTAATGAAATCCTAAGAGGGTTTGTTACATAAACCAGTGGACTGAAGAAACCTTTAACATGTAGGAAACTGGAGTTAATTAAACTGTTATGGGTATCCTATCCATCATCCCACCAGACCGCTCTATTCTAAACCTATTTACATTTTGCAACTGAAAAAGTGCACTTGGTGTGGTTGATAAACCATGTTTACTGTCCTTATTGATTTGACATTTGTGCATAACCTTTATGCTTTAATTATCTAACAGCATTTCCTGCATCTTTCTTTGCTACAGAAAGTATTTGATTTCCAAGCAATTAGACATATCTGAAAATTAGCAGACAGTAAAATGTTCCCTTCAACAAATTAATCAGTTTGGGAAAGCACTGGTTCATCACTGCTTTGAATTTGCTGAAAAGGTTGCTTTATTGAATCTCATTTCAGCCTGCTTTAGCACCTTGGTGTAATCAAAGTGCATTTCAACTCTGCTCATATTTCACTCGTAGGATAAACTGCTTATAAGGAGCTTCCTTTCTCGTAATAATTTGGAAACCTAAATGCAACATAAGAGAATTTAAACTTAAGGTTAACAGCTGGCTGCATTTGTAAGCATTAGCAGAGGAAATGAGATCAAATATTTCCTAATATAGATAGAGTCGAGGAAAAGAAGAAAGATGGTTACTGCAATATAAATTTGCCTTCTATTCTGAATCTTTAATAAGAAGATAAATTTTTTATTTCCTGTTTGAAACAGTTTCTGAGGATTTGCTTTTATTACATTTTGTGTGCTAAATCAGTTTATGATATTTTTAAACTTTTATCCATGACTATTCTAGCACTTATGTCTGCCAAAAGCCTTCCCATTGCAACAGTCATTAAAAATGTCTGTAGTCAACTTATGAAAAACGTTCCCATTTCTTTTTTTGGAATATTTTTCAGAGAGAAAAGGTAGCAGTGCAAACTCAGTAATAAAATTTTTGTATGTTTCTCATTTTTGAAAGAATATGTTGCAATTCTGTTTTATCCATGAAATGAGATGGGTGACCCAAGATGAAATTCCAGAGCTCACATTTGTGAAAGGTGGTATTTTATCTTTTCCTGCATAAACAGCTACTGGACTGTGAAGGGGGCATAAGGCATCTGAGAGAACTTTGTCCCACTGTAGGGGCTGTGTGAAAGCGCTGTACCATTACAATCCCTCATGACAACCACCCAAACACGCTGAAGGCAGGAGTCACATTCTACTCCAAGACTGCAGAGCAAACCCTGTGAATTCCTGGTCATCAATGATAACCTTCAATTAACCTGGATATCTGTCACGATTTGAATAGCTTCTCCCCTTCTCAAGATTATCAAATGTCATTACAAAGAAGGGGTGTAATTCACGCGCCAGAGAGGGGCAGGTACAGGATGACAGATATTTGGCTCAAAGCTTTTGCCAGGCTTCAGATCTTACACTGCACCTCTGAGCAGTGCAACCCAGATCTTCCAGGGAGAAGAGCTATGGTTACACCCTGTACACACCTTGTGGCTCACAGGCATCTCCAAAATACGATACCATGATTCAGGCAGTGTAACAGTAGTGTGTTTTAGCTGGTGTCACTGGAGGTGTTTCCACAGAGCACTTTTACTACAAATGGTTTATAAACTAGAGCAAAGGAGGGAATTTTTTCTTTCAGGTGGAAGGGAAACAATGTTTCTTTTCTTCACTTTTTCACACTACACAAGCAAGAAACAAAGGGAAACACACAGTAATTCTATATGGTAAGTTAAGTGAAAGCTGAACAAGAACCTAGAGTTAAGATGGGAGAAATCAGTCACTATTTTTGTACAGCAGTCAGTAACTCTGGCTGCTTCATCTTGTTACTTCTTGCTGCAATAGTACTAGTCATCAGTTCTCATCCAAAGAGTTCTTTCTGACCACAACACATTTATCTCATTAAGTGAGATGATTTCCTTCTTTCAAATCTGAAGTTTTAGTACTTTTTATCACCTTTTACATCGACTTTAAACAATACCCTCAATATCTAAAGGAACTTCATATTGCATTAGAGCATCAAATTCTAGATTCAGCCCCAAAGTTCATGTCTAGGCAAAATTCTCCATGCCTACCAAATAATTTCATAGATTTCCTTGAGAATTTGGCATGAACATGCTTTCAGAAAGAATAGAACTTGATAGAAACCAATTAAAAACTTTTTTTGCCCTGGTAAATCATGAATTTCTTGATAGTTCAGAAATAACTAATTTTGACATCTTGCTATAACTTAAGTGTGTACACACATACACACACACACTATTATTTCACAGACTATGCTTTTGTTTCCAGCATAGTATACAATACTGTACTCCACAGCAAAAGGCAAAAATGTAAAAAATATATATTTTTCTCTTAGCTAATTCTCAAATGGAAATATCTGAATACCCCTCTCTGTTGTAGTGGAATGATTCAAGCAGTCTTGTAGTGTCTTGCAGTGGGGCAGATCTCAGCTGCATGGCTTGATGTTTATGACATCTTGTATATGGAAATTCCTGATTTGGAAATCTATTGTTCGTGTTAGCACCTAAGAACAAGCCTATAATGCAGGCTTCAGCTTTCCTCCATATTAATGATTTGAAGATGCCTCCTTTCTGTATCCCATTATTTTGCTAGAGGTGCCATTCAGAATTGGTTTTTGATAAATTCTGCCTGGTGCCTCTGTGACTACTGCATAGGTACAGTAGTTTTAAATATTTATGTTGTGCTGGTGGTGATAATTATTATTCCAACTCAGTATAGCTTTAATGCATTTAAATGTCAGTGTTTCTCAGTTTAATTCATCATACATACATTCAGATGCTTGTATACATATATTCAGTATGCATCTCCAAGGACCTAAAAAGACCTATTCATATTTTAGCAGCTGTGAGAAAGTGAGGACATATTTCCTTTACATTCCTAACTGTAAACATTAATTAGGTGCTTGACACACATTAATGATTAAAAAAACTCTTTGTAAAATAATCCATCATAATTCTTTCATCACAATGCCAACCCAAAGAACTATGTCATTGTACCATGGTATCTCTGATGGCACAGTTAAAAAACTATGTGGTAAAATAAAATCCATTTATTTACTCAGTCTTTTTCCTTGGGAAAAAATGTCAGTTTGCTGTGATAGCTAGTATGCTTCTGAGTACAAGAATGTCATGCCTTATTATCTGTTTGTATGCATTTATTAGAAAGCCACTATGCAGGGGTTCATAAACTCAGTTGCCTTCTTAGGCGTAAATGTTGCAGCAAAACAAAATATTTAAAACAAAGACTTGAACCGTTTCTACAAAATATTAAGATGATTCCAAGGGCTATCACGAGAAGGAAAGCAGAGCAGAGAAGAAAAAAAGAAGAGAAAAAAGAAGAGAAAAAAGAAGAGAAAAAAGAAGAGAAAAAAGAAGAGAAAAAAGAAGAGAAAAAAGAAGAGAAAAAAGAAGAGAAAAAAGAAGAGAAGAGAAGAGAAGAGAAGAGAAGAGAAGAGAAGAGAAGAGAAGAGAAGAGAAGAGAAGAGAAGAGAAGAGAAGAGAAGAGAAGAGAAGAGAAGAGAAGAGAAGAGAAGAGAAGAGAAGAGAAGAGAAGAGAAGAGAAAAAAGAAAAGAAAAGAAAAGAAAAGAAAAGAAAAGAAAAGAAAAGAAAAGAAAAGAAAAGAAAAGAAAAGAAAAGAAAAGAAAAGAAAAGAAAAGAAAAGAAAAGAAAAGAAAAGAAAAGAAAAGAAAAGAAAAGAAAGATAAAAAAGAAAGAAAAGAAAATTGAAAAAAAATGCAGCTCCTTTTTGAAAACATGACTGGAATGTATTTAACCTTGGCTTTCCGAGTGGTACTATTTGCAATTGTTTGCTTAAGCAAACCACAGAAGAAGGAACTTTGAGTTCCCAGGAGGCCTGACAAATGATTTCCAAGGTCAGCTATATGCACAAAAGAAACAACAGCTTCTCACTCTGTGTTCTGTTACAGCATCTCTCCTTATGCTACCTGTGACACTGGCTCTGTTTGGTCCCCTTGAAGGGTTATGAACGTAGAATGGGTCCAGTGTTGTCCAAAACACGAGACTGAAGCTACCATTTGTCAGTACACAGCTAACAGCTCAGAGAATCCCTCTATTGATTTCTTGGTATGACTCCACCCCAGCTGTTTTCTCAGCCCAATGCTGCATCTCCAGAATGTGTAATAGTAATTGACCAGAACAGAGTGTCAGGACTAATTAATGTACTCTCGTTATTGGTGAGAGTGCTGGTTTTCAAAGAATGACCTAGCTGTTATTTATGGCTTTTAATTAAGGTACAATCTTATCTAAATAATCAGTGTGTTGGAAAATAAAAGAGTCAAACTACATAGCTGCAATAAGCCAAACATAACATGCACAACCACATTTGCACAGAACACTTAGATGTTTTGCAAGTCATGAGAAATTTGGGAAATTAGTAGGGTTTTTTTAGCTTTTACAAAGCATGTGAAAGCATTCTATGCCTTCTAAATGGATTTACTCTAACTGCCTAATTCATTATGCTAAAACCATGAAGCAATTTCCTATTCAAAGCCGAACTCACAGGCTCTCTGTTGTCAAGTATTTGAATTTCAGATTAGAAATGTGTTCATTTGGATAGCATGAAAGGAAAGCTTTGTTGTCAGCTTTGCTTTATGTTCTGCCAGCAGCCAAATCCCTCTTCTTCAGCGGTCACCAGCAAAATACCAGACCTCCACTCTGGTCTCCACTATCTTGAAACAAACACAAATGCTTTTGGCCTTTATGGCCTAAACACTTGTTTGATGTTTGCTGTTCTCCCGTCTCTCTTAATATTTTTCTGGAGATTATTTATGACAGATGATATCAGCAAATGTTTAGATTGCAGTGAGGTTTTTCTCATCCCTACAGAATGGAAGGGGAGGGAGGGGGGAAGCATTTCCACAGTGGGGGAGAAGAGCCAAGACATTTGGTTCTCTTAGAAACTCAGTAGTTTGTTATGGAACAGTGAGCTGAAGTGGCTGCAGTCCTTTTACCCTCATAGCATGTTTGCAGCTATGATCTACACTGAATTTTAGCTGTGCCACTGCTTGCTTGTTAGCAGCTATTTCTTTGCTGGCTTGAAAAATATACAGGCATCTGTCAAAAGTCAGGGGCTGCATTTCATGCAGAGTGTAACAAGGTTATCTAATACAGCCTGTAGGACAAAACTCCCCCAAGCATTCATATCTTATAAAGCCAGTAGTGTGGAAATCAAGGAATTCCAGCCACATTTCTCACAGGAAAGAGCTTTTCGGAGCTCTTCCATTACTGTAAGCTGTTTCTGACAGGTTTAGGGTCTACACTGTGGAAGGACAAGCCCAGCACAACCTTCTATTAATTAAAAGCAAACATTCACACAGGGAATGTTGTAACCTAAACATGAACTTTAATGGTTGTAACATAGCTGGAAGCAAAAATAATTACTAGCAGCTATGGAAGACATTGAGATATTTGTAATCCCTTTGCTTCTGAATACAATAACCCCTATGTAGTCATAATAAGCTCTTCAGTATAGGAAATAGTAATAGAAGATCTCTCTCCTGATACTGAGGCTGTGCAAATAATTGATTTCTTAGCCTAACAGATGAAGGAAAAAAGGCGGGGGGGTGGGGGGGAGGGGGGTGGGAAGAGAAGATTTGATCCAGCCTTAATTTAAATGTTCTTTCCTCTTTTTTTTTTTTCTTTTTTTTTTTTTTTTTTTTTAGCTTGTGTTAATGAAAGAAAGCAGAGCCACAAAGCATTTCATCCAGCTTAGAAAGTCCTGCAGGACTCTGAGTGGAACATCTCAGGGAACAAAAGGAGGAGTGACCCAAGGGACACCATGGTAGTGGCCCTTTCCCCTCCCACATGATTTGTGGGATGTCCTGGGGTGTGCCTGCACTGCAGCCCCAGCCACAGGTCAGAGGATGATGCCACCTCCAGCCACATCACACATGGGTCCCTTGGATACCAAACACACATCTTTTTCTCACTAATTATTTATGTAAAACTCTGCCTGGCAAACCAAGCTATGGTTATGGGAGCCCCAGGTCCCCATCTTCTCCACCAGGAAGATGCATGAGTAAAAGCTTTCCTCCTTGTATAAAGAACTAGTCCAGGAGCTAAAGGGGAAAGCCCTAATTACCAGTTTAGAGACACCTGACTCTAGTTTTTATACAAAAGTGGCACAGACCCCAAAAAGCCCGAATGCGCTGAGGCTGCTGGGGAGTTCATCTCAGTTCATTGAAAGTGGGAGGTCTCTGTAGAAATCCCTGTCCAAAACTGGGCACAAAGCAGGTTTCTGTTTCTGCTTCTGGCTCCCAGGGGAGTGAGCATCAGCTCTTTCACCCAGCTCTAAACGACACATTGTTCTAACATGTGTTTCCAAGTGTTAAAAGTGGAGACAAATGAAGTCATGCAGCTATGCTCATTGCTAAGGTTCCTGGCACTCTGTCTCATGGTTAGCAGAAATGAGCCTAAAAGCCTACAGAGTTTAAATTCTCCAATTCAAGAATTGTCTTGGACTACAATTGTGTATATTTTACAATATCTAAGTGCAAATAACATTCATGTCAGGTTTTTGACTGGTTGCTAAATACTCTCTAGTGCTCTCATGGAATTTGTTTCCTTAATGTTGGATTATAAGAGAATTAGAAAGCATTAGTATACATTATATAAAAGTTAAATATGAATGGTAAGAATTCAGGTCCAAACCATTTTTAGTTAGCAATGACAGAAAGTTATTACACTGCAAACAACATACTAAAGCTATTACCAGTGCTCCGATGTTTTTTACCCCGAAGCACTATTTTACTCCATGAAAAAGCTGTTTTTCAAAGTCTTATAGGTAAAACCAAGCTCATAATTCCTAATCATTTTATCAAACTCCGTCATTAGGCACATTCTGCAGCTGTCAGAGCAGCATGCTTGCCATGAGATACGATCCTTACGGAAGAACACATGTTATGGTTTGGAGCACCAAATATGAATTTTTTTGTCAGGACTTACTCAGAAAAGGGAAGCAGAATTCAAGTTATCATGGCGTCGCTACACCAACAAGAAAGTGCATTATTCCATTCCCAGACAGAAGGAGAAAGGGATTCCCACCATTAGAATACATTTTCTTTTTTCCCTCTAGTTAGTCATCCATACTGAACCATGGAGTAGCAGCAGGCGCATAGAACTCTTTCTTCTTAAAATCCAGAAGTATAAAAATGTTCAGAGGGCTTTTTTTTTTTTTTTTTTTTCCACACAGCAGCCCAGAGAAACTTTATTTTTAAGCAGACTAGTTAGATATCTGATTAAAAGGCATGGTATACAGGATCCAAAGCAATCAAGCTAAAAACATTCTCCTCCCTGTTCAGAAAGCAAGAAGGAAGGAAGGACTAGGAAGGAAGGAAAGAAGGAACAGAAGAAGTGACCAGGATGCAAGTGCAATATCTCAAGTCTAGGCAAAGCACCATGCCTAGCCAATTGCAGGAGATATTTCTAATGAGTAGATGACATGAAATGATGTTGGAAGGCAGCTTTGGAGAAGTGAATCTCATGTACTTCCTGTCCTGGTGGTGCCACTGTGTGGCAGCAAGGCGCCCTCACCATAAAAATGGAAAACTGTGCCTTGCACTGCAGTACACAAAGTATTGCCAGCAGGTCTGGGGAAGTGATGCTTCCCTACGAGCATCAAGACACACCTGGTCATAGTGACAGTGACTGGCAGAAGTTTCCCAGAGAGATGATGAAGTCTCCATCCTTGGAGAAATTCAAAAGCTGTCCAGACAAAATTTTGGGAGAACAGCCCTAGGGGCTTGACCAGATGCTCCCCTTCCAAACCCAGCTGTTCTATAATTCTGTTTTGGCTACACTGTGTTCTGATACATTCTCCCAACAGTATCACTCTTTA
>NW_028256166.1:5000-26795 GCF_971803275.1 Cyanistes caeruleus | reverse complement strand
AGAAACGCAAAGATAGGTAGAGGATTGCGGCCTTAAGATTCTTGGGCCTCCGTCTTGGCGGTTCCTGGAGTTTGTCATTCTGTCAGCATCTTCTTCCTCCCGGGTTCTGCGAGCTTCATCAGCTCGCCTTCATTCTCACCCGGCTCATCTTGTTCCGCATTCTCTCAGTCCTTGCGGCCGTTCTTGTGGCCCAGAATTTTGTCTCCCCATTGTGTCCCCTCGTCGGTTGTCTGGTGTGTCACGGGTGTCTGGGTGTAGTTGTCCCGGAGCTGCTCTGCCCTGCTGCCCAGCCTGGCTGTAGGTGTAAAAGGCCAAGTCCAAGGCCCCTGTAATTTGAAATTTGTGATGTAGGGTGTAGTTGGGGTCTAGAACATATCCCTAGAGCAACGCAAGATGTCTGGAGCTGTGAAGTTACCCTGCAGCACTTTGCCTTTTGTCTCAGCTCTCTTTCAGATGCGGACGGATGAAATCGGTGGCAGAGCGCCCCATCCAGGGTAAGGGGGTTCCCCTGAGAAGGTAAGTCAATGTTTGTCTTTGCAGGGCAACTGGAACCGGTCCCTGTGTTGTTACAGGTCTCCTCTTTGTCTTTATTTTTAGGAAATAGAGCCGGCTAGCAGCAGTCAAGGTGAAGCGGGCAAGGTGAGCGTTGACCGGTGGAGGGAGGCTGTTGTTATCGCTGGGCTCTCAGTTTCTGGTGCAACGCCAAGCGTCCCTTCTTGTTTGCATGCTTTAGGCGGTCCAGTCGCGTTTCGTCGAGACCCCGTCGCCAGCCGGCCGGCACGGCACGCCTGCTTCGCCGCTCCCGTGAGCCCTGCGGAAGCGTCACAGGGGACCGCGTGACGGAGCCTTTTCCACGTAAAGGGGCCGTGTGGGTGGCCTTCAGGAAGGGGCCGAGGGCTTCCCGTGAGTTGGGGATGTCGGGAGGAGGAGCGAGGGCCTGTTCAAGTCTCAGCAACGCCACATCACTTTTTCTTCTCTTAACTCAGGCGCGCCCTGCGACGACGCTGCCTGGTCCCGGCGTGGCCGTATCGTGCGGCCTCAGGACACGGCCGTTCGCAGGAGACCGTGAGTAGCGGAATTGTCGGGTTTTGGCCGACGCCCTGCACAGATCAGCTGCTGATTTTCTGTTTTATTTTTGGTAGCTGACGGAGAGACGACAGCCTGGCGATGGCAGGAACTTCCTGGATAGCCAGGCGGCCTTCCTTGGCGCTCCGTGTGGATCCTCCCCAGCGGGCATCCGAGAGCTGAGTCAAAGGCTACGACCCGCAGAGGGGATGAAAGCGGGGTGCCGGGTCGGGACTTGTGACCTGGGATATCTGAGTCAGCTTTGGGGACGGGGAGGTCCAGGCTGTGGCCCCTTAAGCCGCACGGTGGGAGAGCCTCACTTTTGTTCACCGTGCTGAGGTGTGCAGGACAGAGCAGCCTCTGGGCGCGTCGTGTCACTCGTCCATCGTGCCTTCTGTGTCTTTTGTGCCTCCTGTGTTGTATGTGCCTTCCCTTATCCCTTCTGGGGGCTTACCAGAAACCCCAGCAACACTTATAACATCTCCAATCTCTGGGCTCCTCGGCTCGGCAGCTCTCAGAGGCCTTGGAATCGCGTCTCTCTTGACAAGCATCCGATTGGATGTCTTTTAGACCTCTTGTTCCGAGCTGTGTCAACAGCCGTGCGCCGCGAGGATCCATTGTTGCGGCTTAGGACTTGAAGAAACGCAAAGATAGGTAGAGGATTGCGGCCATAAGATTCTTGGGCCTCCGTCTTGGCGGTTCCTGGAGTTTGTCATTCTGTCAGCATCTTCTTCCTCCCGGGTTCTGCGAGCTTCATCAGCTCGCCTTCATTCTCACCCGGCTCATCTCATTCCGCATTCTCTCAGTCCTTGTGGCCGTCCTTGTGGCCCAGAGTTTTGTCTCCCCATTGTGTCCCCTCGTCCGTTGTGTGGTGTGTCACGGGTGTCTGGGTGTAGTTGTCCCGGAGCTGCTCTGCCCTGCTGCCCAGCCTGGCTGTAGGTGTAAAAGGCCAAGTCCAAGGCAATTTGTGACTGAAATTTGTGATGTAATTTGAAATTTGTAATGTCAGTTGTAGTTAGAGTCTAGAACATATCCCTAGAGCAACGCAAGATGTCTGGAGCTGTGAAGTTACCCTGCAGCACTTTGCCTTTTGTCTCAGCTCTCTTTCAGATGCGGACGGATGAAATCGGTGGCAGAGCGCCCCATCCAGGGTAAGGGGGTTCCCCTGAGAAGGTAAGTCAATGTTTGTCTTTGCAGGGCAACTGGAACCGGTCCCTGTGTTGTTACAGGTCTCCTCTTTGTCTTTATTTTTAGGAAATAGAGCCGGCTAGCAGCAGTCAAGGTGAAGCGGGCAAGGTGAGCGTTGACCGGTGGAGGGAGGCTGTTGTTATCGCTGGGCTCTCAGTTTCTGGTGCAACGCCAAGCGTCCCTTCTTGTTTGCATGCTTTAGGCGGTCCAGTCGCGTTTCGTCGAGACCCCGTCGCCAGCCGGCCGGCACGCCTGCTTCGCCGCTCCCGTGAGCCCTGCGGAAGCGTCACAGGGACCGCGTGACGGAGCCTTTTCCACGTAAAGGGGCCGTGTGGGTGGCCTTCAGGAAGGGGCCGAGGGCTTCCCGTGAGTTGGGGATGTCAGGAGGAGGAGCGAGGGCCTGTTCAAGTCTCAGCAACGCCACATTACTTTTTCTTCTCTTAACTCAGGCGCGCCCTGCGACGGCGCTGCCTGGTCCCGGCGTGGCCGTATCGTGCGGCCTCAGGACACGGCCGTTCGCAGGAGACCGTGAGTAGCGGAATTGTCGGGTTTTGGCCGACGCCCTGCACAGATCAGCTGCTGATTTTCTGTTTTATTTTTGGTAGCTGACGGAGAGACGACAGCCTGGCGATGGCAGGAACTTCCCGGGTAGCCAGGCGGCCTTCCTTGGCGCTCCGTGTGGATCCTCCCCAGCGGGCATCCGAGAGCTGAGTCAAAGGCTACGACCCGCAGAGGGGATGAAAGCGGGGTGCCGGGTCGGGGCGGTTCAGGCTGTGGCGCCTTAGGCTGCACGGTGGGAGAGCCTCACTTTTGTTCACAGTGCTGAGGTGTGCAGGACAGAGCAGCCTCTGGGCGCGTCCTGTCACTCGTCCATCGTGCCTTCTGTGTCTTTTGTGCCTCCTGTGTTGTATGTGCTTTCCCTTATCCCTTCTGGGGGCTTACCAGAAACCCCAGCAACACTTATAACATCTCCAATCTCTGGGCTCCTCAGCTTGGCAGCTCTCAGAGGCCTTGGAATCGCGTCTCTTTGGACAAGCATCCGATTGGATGTCTTTTAGACCTCTTGTTCCGAGCTGTGTCAACAGCCGTGCGCCGCGAGGATCCATTGTTGCGGCTTAGGACTTGAAGAAACGCAAAGATAGGTAGAGGATTGCGGCCTTAAGATTCTTGGGCCTCCGTCTTGGCGGTTCCTGGAGTTTGTCATTCTGTCAGCATCTTCTTCCTCCCGGGTTCTGCGAGCTTCATCAGCTCGCCTTCATTCTCACCCGGCTCATCTTGTTCCGCATTCTCTCAGTCCTTGCGGCCGTTCTTGTGGCCCAGAATTTTGTCTCCCCATTGTGTCCCCTCGTCGGTTGTCTGGTGTGTCACGGGTGTCTGGGTGTAGTTGTCCCGGAGCTGCTCTGCCCTGCTGCCCAGCCTGGCTGTAGGTGTAAAAGGCCAAGTCCAAGGCCCCTGTAATTTGAAATTTGTGATGTAGGGTGTAGTTGGGGTCTAGAACATATCCCTAGAGCAACGCAAGATGTCTGGAGCTGTGAAGTTACCCTGCAGCACTTTGCCTTTTGTCTCAGCTCTCTTTCAGATGCGGACGGATGAAATCGGTGGCAGAGCGCCCCATCCAGGGTAAGGGGGTTCCCCTGAGAAGGTAAGTCAATGTTTGTCTTTGCAGGGCAACTGGAACCGGTCCCTGTGTTGTTACAGGTCTCCTCTTTGTCTTTATTTTTAGGAAATAGAGCCGGCTAGCAGCAGTCAAGGTGAAGCGGGCAAGGTGAGCGTTGACCGGTGGAGGGAGGCTGTTGTTATCGCTGGGCTCTCAGTTTCTGGTGCAACGCCAAGCGTCCCTTCTTGTTTGCATGCTTTAGGCGGTCCAGTCGCGTTTCGTCGAGACCCCGTCGCCAGCCGGCCGGCACGGCACGCCTGCTTCGCCGCTCCCGTGAGCCCTGCGGAAGCGTCACAGGGGACCGCGTGACGGAGCCTTTTCCACGTAAAGGGGCCGTGTGGGTGGCCTTCAGGAAGGGGCCGAGGGCTTCCCGTGAGTTGGGGATGTCGGGAGGAGGAGCGAGGGCCTGTTCAAGTCTCAGCAACGCCACATCACTTTTTCTTCTCTTAACTCAGGCGCGCCCTGCGACGACGCTGCCTGGTCCCGGCGTGGCCGTATCGTGCGGCCTCAGGACACGGCCGTTCGCAGGAGACCGTGAGTAGCGGAATTGTCGGGTTTTGGCCGACGCCCTGCACAGATCAGCTGCTGATTTTCTGTTTTATTTTTGGTAGCTGACGGAGAGACGACAGCCTGGCGATGGCAGGAACTTCCTGGATAGCCAGGCGGCCTTCCTTGGCGCTCCGTGTGGATCCTCCCCAGCGGGCATCCGAGAGCTGAGTCAAAGGCTACGACCCGCAGAGGGGATGAAAGCGGGGTGCCGGGTCGGGACTTGTGACCTGGGATATTGACTCGGTAGCTTGGGGACGGGGAGGTCCAGGCTGTGGCCCTTAAGCCGCACGGTGGGAGAGCCTCACTTTTGTTCACCGTGCTGAGGTGTGCAGACAGAGCAGCCCTCAGGCTGCCTCCCTTATCCCTTCTGGGGGCTTACCAGAAACCCAGCAACACTTATAACATCTCCAATCTCTGGGCTCCTCGGCTCGGCAGCTCTCAGAGGCCTTGGAATCGCGTCTCTCTTGACAAGCATCCGATTGGATGTCTTTTAGACCTCTTGTTCCAAGCTGTGTCAACAGCCGTGCGCCGCGAGGATCCATTGTTGCGGCTTAGGACTTGAAGAAACGCAAAGATAGGTAGAGGATTGCGGCCATAAGATTCTTGGGCCTCCGTCTTGGCGGTTCCTGGAGTTTGTCATTCTGTCAGCATCTTCTTCCTCCCGGGTTCTGCGAGCTTCATCAGCTCGCCTTCATTCTCACCCGGCTCATCTCATTCCGCATTCTCTCAGTCCTTGTGGCCGTCCTTGTGGCCCAGAGTTTTGTCTCCCCATTGTGTCCCCTCGTCCGTTGTGTGGTGTGTCACGGGTGTCTGGGTGTAGTTGTCCCGGAGCTGCTCTGCCCTGCTGCCCAGCCTGGCTGTAGGTGTAAAAGGCCAAGTCCAAGGCAATTTGTGACTGAAATTTGTGATGTAATTTGAAATTTGTAATGTCAGTTGTAGTTAGAGTCTAGAACATATCCCTAGAGCAACGCAAGATGTCTGGAGCTGTGAAGTTACCCTGCAGCACTTTGCCTTTTGTCTCAGCTCTCTTTCAGATGCGGACGGATGAAATCGGTGGCAGAGCGCCCCATCCAGGGTAAGGGGGTTCCCCTGAGAAGGTAAGTCAATGTTTGTCTTTGCAGGGCAACTGGAACCGGTCCCTGTGTTGTTACAGGTCTCCTCTTTGTCTTTATTTTTAGGAAATAGAGCCGGCTAGCAGCAGTCAAGGTGAAGCGGGCAAGGTGAGCGTTGACCGGTGGAGGGAGGCTGTTGTTATCGCTGGGCTCTCAGTTTCTGGTGCAACGCCAAGCGTCCCTTCTTGTTTGCATGCTTTAGGCGGTCCAGTCGCGTTTCGTCGAGACCCCGTCGCCAGCCGGCCGGCACGCCTGCTTCGCCGCTCCCGTGAGCCCTGCGGAAGCGTCACAGGGACCGCGTGACGGAGCCTTTTCCACGTAAAGGGGCCGTGTGGGTGGCCTTCAGGAAGGGGCTGAGGGCTTCCCGTGAGTTGGGGATGTCAGGAGGAGGAGCGAGGGCCTGTTCAAGTCTCAGCAACGCCACATTACTTTTTCTTCTCTTAACTCAGGCGCGCCCTGCGACGGCGCTGCCTGGTCCCGGCGTGGCCGTATCGTGCGGCCTCAGGACACGGCCGTTCGCAGGAGACCGTGAGTAGCGGAATTGTCGGGTTTTGGCCGACGCCCTGCACAGATCAGCTGCTGATTTTCTGTTTTATTTTTGGTAGCTGACGGAGAGACGACAGCCTGGCGATGGCAGGAACTTCCCGGGTAGCCAGGCGGCCTTCCTTGGCGCTCCGTGTGGATCCTCCCCAGCGGGCATCCGAGAGCTGAGTCAAAGGCTACGACCCGCAGAGGGGATGAAAGCGGGGTGCCGGGTCGGGGCGGTTCAGGCTGTGGCGCCTTAGGCTGCACGGTGGGAGAGCCTCACTTTTGTTCACAGTGCTGAGGTGTGCAGGACAGAGCAGCCTCTGGGCGCGTCCTGTCACTCGTCCATCGTGCCTTCTGTGTCTTTTGTGCCTCCTGTGTTGTATGTGCTTTCCCTTATCCCTTCTGGGGGCTTACCAGAAACCCCAGCAACACTTATAACATCTCCAATCTCTGGGCTCCTCAGCTTGGCAGCTCTCAGAGGCCTTGGAATCGCGTCTCTCTTGACAAGCATCCGATTGGATGTCTTTTAGACCTCTTGTTCCGAGCTGTGTCAACAGCCGTGCGCTGCGAGGATCCATTGTTGCGGCTTAGGACTTGAAGAAACGCAAAGATAGGTAGAGGATTGCGGCCTTAAGATTCTTGGGCCTCCGTCTTGGCGGTTCCTGGAGTTTGTCATTCTGTCAGCATCTTCTTCCTCCCGGGTTCTGCGAGCTTCATCAGCTCGCCTTCATTCTCACCCGGCTCATCTTGTTCCGCATTCTCTCAGTCCTTGCGGCCGTTCTTGTGGCCCAGAATTTTGTCTCCCCATTGTGTCCCCTCGTCGGTTGTCTGGTGTGTCACGGGTGTCTGGGTGTAGTTGTCCCGGAGCTGCTCTGCCCTGCTGCCCAGCCTGGCTGTAGGTGTAAAAGGCCAAGTCCAAGGCCCCTGTAATTTGAAATTTGTGATGTAGGGTGTAGTTGGGGTCTAGAACATATCCCTAGAGCAACGCAAGATGTCTGGAGCTGTGAAGTTACCCTGCAGCACTTTGCCTTTTGTCTCAGCTCTCTTTCAGATGCGGACGGATGAAATCGGTGGCAGAGCGCCCCATCCAGGGTAAGGGGGTTCCCCTGAGAAGGTAAGTCAATGTTTGTCTTTGCAGGGCAACTGGAACCGGTCCCTGTGTTGTTACAGGTCTCCTCTTTGTCTTTATTTTTAGGAAATAGAGCCGGCTAGCAGCAGTCAAGGTGAAGCGGGCAAGGTGAGCGTTGACCGGTGGAGGGAGGCTGTTGTTATCGCTGGGCTCTCAGTTTCTGGTGCAACGCCAAGCGTCCCTTCTTGTTTGCATGCTTTAGGCGGTCCAGTCGCGTTTCGTCGAGACCCCGTCGCCAGCCGGCCGGCACGGCACGCCTGCTTCGCCGCTCCCGTGAGCCCTGCGGAAGCGTCACAGGGGACCGCGTGACGGAGCCTTTTCCACGTAAAGGGGCCGTGTGGGTGGCCTTCAGGAAGGGGCCGAGGGCTTCCCGTGAGTTGGGGATGTCGGGAGGAGGAGCGAGGGCCTGTTCAAGTCTCAGCAACGCCACATCACTTTTTCTTCTCTTAACTCAGGCGCGCCCTGCGACGACGCTGCCTGGTCCCGGCGTGGCCGTATCGTGCGGCCTCAGGACACGGCCGTTCGCAGGAGACCGTGAGTAGCGGAATTGTCGGGTTTTGGCCGACGCCCTGCACAGATCAGCTGCTGATTTTCTGTTTTATTTTTGGTAGCTGACGGAGAGACGACAGCCTGGCGATGGCAGGAACTTCCTGGATAGCCAGGCGGCCTTCCTTGGCGCTCCGTGTGGATCCTCCCCAGCGGGCATCCGAGAGCTGAGTCAAAGGCTACGACCCGCAGAGGGGATGAAAGCGGGGTGCCGGGTCGGGACTTGTGACCTGGGATATCTGAGTCAGCTTTGGGGACGGGGAGGTCCAGGCTGTGGCCCCTTAAGCCGCACGGTGGGAGAGCCTCACTTTTGTTCACCGTGCTGAGGTGTGCAGGACAGAGCAGCCTCTGGGCGCGTCGTGTCACTCGTCCATCGTGCCTTCTGTGTCTTTTGTGCCTCCTGTGTTGTATGTGCCTTCCCTTATCCCTTCTGGGGGCTTACCAGAAACCCCAGCAACACTTATAACATCTCCAATCTCTGGGCTCCTCGGCTCGGCAGCTCTCAGAGGCCTTGGAATCGCGTCTCTCTTGACAAGCATCCGATTGGATGTCTTTTAGACCTCTTGTTCCGAGCTGTGTCAACAGCCGTGCGCCGCGAGGATCCATTGTTGCGGCTTAGGACTTGAAGAAACGCAAAGATAGGTAGAGGATTGCGGCCTTAAGATTCTTGGGCCTCCGTCTTGGCGGTTCCTGGAGTTTGTCATTCTGTCAGCATCTTCTTCCTCCCGGGTTCTGCGAGCTTCATCAGCTCGCCTTCATTCTCACCCGGCTCATCTCATTCCGCATTCTCTCAGTCCTTGTGGCCCAGAGTTTTGTCTCCCCATTGTGTCCCCTCGTCCGTTGTGTGGTGTGTCACGGGTGTCTGGGTGTAGTTGTCCCGGAGCTGCTCTGCCCTGCTGCCCAGCCTGGCTGTAGGTGTAAAAGGCCAAGTCCAAGGCAATTTGTGTCTGAAATTTGTGATGTAATTTGAAATTTGTAATGTCAGTTGTAGTTAGAGTCTAGAACATATCCCTAGAGCAACGCAAGATGTCTGGAGCTGTGAAGTTACCCTGCAGCACTTTGACTTTTGTCTCAGCTCTCTTTCAGATGCGGACGGATGAAATCGGTGGCAGAGCGCCCCATCCAGGGTAAGGGGGTTCCCCTGAGAAGGTAAGTCAATGTTTGTCTTTGCAGGGCAACTGGAACCGGTCCCTGTGTTGTTACAGGTCTCCTCTTTGTCTTTATTTTTAGGAAATAGAGCCGGCTAGCAGCAGTCAAGGTGAAGCGGGCAAGGTGAGCGTTGACCGGTGGAGGGAGGCTGTTGTTATCGCTGGGCTCTCAGTTTCTGGTGCAACGCCAAGCGTCCCTTCTTGTTTGCATGCTTTAGGCGGTCCAGTCGCGTTTCGTCGAGACCCCGTCGCCAGCCGGCCGGCACGCCTGCTTCGCCGCTCCCGTGAGCCCTGCGGAAGCGTCACAGGGACCGCGTGACGGAGCCTTTTCCACGTAAAGGGGCCGTGTGGGTGGCCTTCAGGAAGGGGCTGAGGGCTTCCCGTGAGTTGGGGATGTCAGGAGGAGGAGCGAGGGCCTGTTCAAGTCTCAGCAACGCCACATTACTTTTTCTTCTCTTAACTCAGGCGCGCCCTGCGACGGCGCTGCCTGGTCCCGGCGTGGCCGTATCGTGCGGCCTCAGGACACGGCCGTTCGCAGGAGACCGTGAGTAGCGGAATTGTCGGGTTTTGGCCGACGCCCTGCACAGATCAGCTGCTGATTTTCTGTTTTATTTTTGGTAGCTGACGGAGAGACGACAGCCTGGCGATGGCAGGAACTTCCCGGGTAGCCAGGCGGCCTTCCTTGGCGCTCCGTGTGGATCCTCCCCAGCGGGCATCCGAGAGCTGAGTCAAAGGCTACGACCCGCAGAGGGGATGAAAGCGGGGTGCCGGGTCGGGGCGGTTCAGGCTGTGGCGCCTTAGGCTGCACGGTGGGAGAGCCTCACTTTTGTTCACAGTGCTGAGGTGTGCAGGACAGAGCAGCCTCTGGGCGCGTCCTGTCACTCGTCCATCGTGCCTTCTGTGTCTTTTGTGCCTCCTGTGTTGTATGTGCTTTCCCTTATCCCTTCTGGGGGCTTACCAGAAACCCCAGCAACACTTATAACATCTCCAATCTCTGGGCTCCTCAGCTTGGCAGCTCTCAGAGGCCTTGGAATCGCGTCTCTTTGGACAAGCATCCGATTGGATGTCTTTTAGACCTCTTGTTCCGAGCTGTGTCAACAGCCGTGCGCCGCGAGGATCCATTGTTGCGGCTTAGGACTTGAAGAAACGCAAAGATAGGTAGAGGATTGCGGCCTTAAGATTCTTGGGCCTCCGTCTTGGCGGTTCCTGGAGTTTGTCATTCTGTCAGCATCTTCTTCCTCCCGGGTTCTGCGAGCTTCATCAGCTCGCCTTCATTCTCACCCGGCTCATCTTGTTCCGCATTCTCTCAGTCCTTGCGGCCGTTCTTGTGGCCCAGAATTTTGTCTCCCCATTGTGTCCCCTCGTCGGTTGTCTGGTGTGTCACGGGTGTCTGGGTGTAGTTGTCCCGGAGCTGCTCTGCCCTGCTGCCCAGCCTGGCTGTAGGTGTAAAAGGCCAAGTCCAAGGCCCCTGTAATTTGAAATTTGTGATGTAGGGTGTAGTTGGGGTCTAGAACATATCCCTAGAGCAACGCAAGATGTCTGGAGCTGTGAAGTTACCCTGCAGCACTTTGCCTTTTGTCTCAGCTCTCTTTCAGATGCGGACGGATGAAATCGGTGGCAGAGCGCCCCATCCAGGGTAAGGGGGTTCCCCTGAGAAGGTAAGTCAATGTTTGTCTTTGCAGGGCAACTGGAACCGGTCCCTGTGTTGTTACAGGTCTCCTCTTTGTCTTTATTTTTAGGAAATAGAGCCGGCTAGCAGCAGTCAAGGTGAAGCGGGCAAGGTGAGCGTTGACCGGTGGAGGGAGGCTGTTGTTATCGCTGGGCTCTCAGTTTCTGGTGCAACGCCAAGCGTCCCTTCTTGTTTGCATGCTTTAGGCGGTCCAGTCGCGTTTCGTCGAGACCCCGTCGCCAGCCGGCCGGCACGGCACGCCTGCTTCGCCGCTCCCGTGAGCCCTGCGGAAGCGTCACAGGGGACCGCGTGACGGAGCCTTTTCCACGTAAAGGGGCCGTGTGGGTGGCCTTCAGGAAGGGGCCGAGGGCTTCCCGTGAGTTGGGGATGTCGGGAGGAGGAGCGAGGGCCTGTTCAAGTCTCAGCAACGCCACATCACTTTTTCTTCTCTTAACTCAGGCGCGCCCTGCGACGACGCTGCCTGGTCCCGGCGTGGCCGTATCGTGCGGCCTCAGGACACGGCCGTTCGCAGGAGACCGTGAGTAGCGGAATTGTCGGGTTTTGGCCGACGCCCTGCACAGATCAGCTGCTGATTTTCTGTTTTATTTTTGGTAGCTGACGGAGAGACGACAGCCTGGCGATGGCAGGAACTTCCTGGATAGCCAGGCGGCCTTCCTTGGCGCTCCGTGTGGATCCTCCCCAGCGGGCATCCGAGAGCTGAGTCAAAGGCTACGACCCGCAGAGGGGATGAAAGCGGGGTGCCGGGTCGGGACTTGTGACCTGGGATATCTGAGTCAGCTTTGGGGACGGGGAGGTCCAGGCTGTGGCCCCTTAAGCCGCACGGTGGGAGAGCCTCACTTTTGTTCACCGTGCTGAGGTGTGCAGGACAGAGCAGCCTCTGGGCGCGTCCTGTCACTCGTCCATCGTGCCTTCTGTGTCTTTTGTGCCTCCTGTGTTGTATGTGCCTTCCCTTATCCCTTCTGGGGGCTTACCAGAAACCCCAGCAACACTTATAACATCTCCAATCTCTGGGCTCCTCGGCTCGGCAGCTCTCAGAGGCCTTGGAATCGCGTCTCTCTTGACAAGCATCCGATTGGATGTCTTTTAGACCTCTTGTTCCGAGCTGTGTCAACAGCCGTGCGCCGCGAGGATCCATTGTTGCGGCTTAGGACTTGAAGAAACGCAAAGATAGGTAGAGGATTGCGGCCATAAGATTCTTGGGCCTCCGTCTTGGCGGTTCCTGGAGTTTGTCATTCTGTCAGCATCTTCTTCCTCCCGGGTTCTGCGAGCTTCATCAGCTCGCCTTCATTCTCACCCGGCTCATCTCATTCCGCATTCTCTCAGTCCTTGTGGCCGTCCTTGTGGCCCAGAGTTTTGTCTCCCCATTGTGTCCCCTCGTCCGTTGTGTGGTGTGTCACGGGTGTCTGGGTGTAGTTGTCCCGGAGCTGCTCTGCCCTGCTGCCCAGCCTGGCTGTAGGTGTAAAAGGCCAAGTCCAAGGCAATTTGTGACTGAAATTTGTGATGTAATTTGAAATTTGTAATGTCAGTTGTAGTTAGAGTCTAGAACATATCCCTAGAGCAACGCAAGATGTCTGGAGCTGTGAAGTTACCCTGCAGCACTTTGCCTTTTGTCTCAGCTCTCTTTCAGATGCGGACGGATGAAATCGGTGGCAGAGCGCCCCATCCAGGGTAAGGGGGTTCCCCTGAGAAGGTAAGTCAATGTTTGTCTTTGCAGGGCAACTGGAACCGGTCCCTGTGTTGTTACAGGTCTCCTCTTTGTCTTTATTTTTAGGAAATAGAGCCGGCTAGCAGCAGTCAAGGTGAAGCGGGCAAGGTGAGCGTTGACCGGTGGAGGGAGGCTGTTGTTATCGCTGGGCTCTCAGTTTCTGGTGCAACGCCAAGCGTCCCTTCTTGTTTGCATGCTTTAGGCGGTCCAGTCGCGTTTCGTCGAGACCCCGTCGCCAGCCGGTCGGCACGCCTGATTCGCCGCTCCCGTGAGCCCTGCGGAAGCGTCACAGGGACCGCGTGACGGAGCCTTTTCCACGTAAAGGGGCCGTGTGGGTGGCCTTCAGGAAGGGGCTGAGGGCTTCCCGTGAGTTGGGGATGTCAGGAGGAGGAGCGAGGGCCTGTTCAAGTCTCAGCAACGCCACATTACTTTTTCTTCTCTTAACTCAGGCGCGCCCTGCGACGGCGCTGCCTGGTCCCGGCGTGGCCGTATCGTGCGGCCTCAGGACACGGCCGTTCGCAGGAGACCGTGAGTAGCGGAATTGTCGGGTTTTGGCCGACGCCCTGCACAGATCAGCTGCTGATTTTCTGTTTTATTTTTGGTAGCTGACGAAGAGACGACAGCCTGGCGATGGCAGGAACTTCCCGGATAGCCAGGCGGCCTTCCTTGGCGCTCCGTGTGGATCCTCCCCAGCGGGCATCCGAGAGCTGAGTCAAAGGCTACGACCCGCAGAGGGGATGAAAGCGGGGTGCCGGGTCGGGGCGGTTCAGGCTGTGGCGCCTTAGGCTGCACGGTGGGAGAGCCTCACTTTTGTTCACAGTGCTGAGGTGTGCAGGACAGAGCAGCCTCTGGGCGCGTCCTGTCACTCGTCCATCGTGCCTTCTGTGTCTTTTGTGCCTCCTGTGTTGTATGTGCTTTCCCTTATCCCTTCTGGGGGCTTACCAGAAACCCCAGCAACACTTATAACATCTCCAATCTCTGGGCTCCTCAGCTTGGCAGCTCTCAGAGGCCTTGGAATCGCGTCTCTCTTGACAAGCATCCGATTGGATGTCTTTTAGACCTCTTGTTCCGAGCTGTGTCAACAGCCGTGCGCCGCGAGGATCCATTGTTGCGGCTTAGGACTTGAAGAAACGCAAAGATAGGTAGAGGATTGCGGCCTTAAGATTCTTGGGCCTCCGTCTTGGCGGTTCCTGGAGTTTGTCATTCTGTCAGCATCTTCTTCCTCCCGGGTTCTGCGAGCTTCATCAGCTCGCCTTCATTCTCACCCGGCTCATCTTGTTCCGCATTCTCTCAGTCCTTGCGGCCGTTCTTGTGGCCCAGAATTTTGTCTCCCCATTGTGTCCCCTCGTCGGTTGTCTGGTGTGTCACGGGTGTCTGGGTGTAGTTGTCCCGGAGCTGCTCTGCCCTGCTGCCCAGCCTGGCTGTAGGTGTAAAAGGCCAAGTCCAAGGCCCCTGTAATTTGAAATTTGTGATGTAGGGTGTAGTTGGGGTCTAGAACATATCCCTAGAGCAACGCAAGATGTCTGGAGCTGTGAAGTTACCCTGCAGCACTTTGCCTTTTGTCTCAGCTCTCTTTCAGATGCGGACGGATGAAATCGGTGGCAGAGCGCCCCATCCAGGGTAAGGGGGTTCCCCTGAGAAGGTAAGTCAATGTTTGTCTTTGCAGGGCAACTGGAACCGGTCCCTGTGTTGTTACAGGTCTCCTCTTTGTCTTTATTTTTAGGAAATAGAGCCGGCTAGCAGCAGTCAAGGTGAAGCGGGCAAGGTGAGCGTTGACCGGTGGAGGGAGGCTGTTGTTATCGCTGGGCTCTCAGTTTCTGGTGCAACGCCAAGCGTCCCTTCTTGTTTGCATGCTTTAGGCGGTCCAGTCGCGTTTCGTCGAGACCCCGTCGCCAGCCGGCCGGCACGCCACGCCTGCTTCGCCGCTCCCGTGAGCCCTGCGGAAGCGTCACAGGGACCGCGTGACGGAGCCTTTTCCACGTAAAGGGGCCGTGTGGGTGGCCTTCAGGAAGGGGCCGAGGGCTTCCCGTGAGTTGGGGATGTCGGGAGGAGGAGCGAGGGCCTGTTCAAGTCTCAGCAACGCCACATCACTTTTTCTTCTCTTAACTCAGGCGCGCCCTGCGACGGCGCTGCCTGGTCCCGGCGTGGCCGTATCGTGCGGCCTCAGGACACGGCCGTTCGCAGGAGACCGTGAGTAGCGGAATTGTCGGGTTTTGGCCGACACCCTGCACAGATCAGCTGCTGATTTTCTGTTTTATTTTTGGTAGCTGACGGAGAGACGACAGCCTGGCGATGGCAGGAACTTCCCGGATAGCCAGGCGGCCTTCCTTGGCGCTCCGTGTGGATCCTCCCCAGCGGGCATCCGAGAGCTGAGTCAAAGGCTATGACCCGCAGAGGGGATGAAAGCCGGGTGCCGGCTCGGGGCGGTTCAGGCTGTGGCCCCTTAGGCCGCACGGTGGGAGAGCCTCACTTTTGTTCACAGTGCTGAGGTGTGCAGGACAGAGCAGCCTCTGGGCGCGTCGTGTCACTCGTCCATCGTGCCTTCTGTGTCTTTTGTGCCTCCTGTGTTGTATGTGCCTTCCCTTATCCCTTCTGGGGGCTTACCAGAAACCCCAGCAACACTTATAACATCTCCAATCTCTGGGCTCCTCGGCTCGGCAGCTCTCAGAGGCCTTGGAATCGCGTCTCTTTTGACAAGCATCCGATTGGATGTCTTTTAGACCTCTTGTTCCGAGCTGTGTCAACAGCCGTGCGCCGCGAGGATCCATTGTTGCGGCTTAGGACTTGAAGAAACGCAAAGATAGGTAGAGGATTGCGGCCATAAGATTCTTGGGCCTCCGTCTTGGCGGTTCCTGGAGTTTGTCATTCTGTCAGCATCTTCTTCCTCCCGGGTTCTGCGAGCTTCATCAGCTCGCCTTCATTCTCACCCGGCTCATCTCATTCCGCATTCTCTCAGTCCTTGTGGCCGTCCTTGTGGCCCAGACTTTTGTCTCCCCATTGTGTCCCCTCGTCCGTTGTGTGGTGTGTCACGGGTGTCTGGGTGTAGTTGTCCCGGAGCTGCTCTGCCCTGCTGCCCAGCCTGGCTGTAGGTGTAAAAGGCCAAGTCCCAGGCCCCTGTAATTTGAAATTTGTGACGTAGGTTTTACTTTGGTGTCTAGAGGCTTTTCCTAGGTCAACACAAGATGTCTGCATCTGTGAAGTTATCCTGCAGTGCTTTGAGTTGTGTCTTAGCTTCCTAAGCATTTTATTATTTGCTGCCGAATGTGGGGTTCAGAAGAATAAGAAAACCTATGCTGATTATGTTGCATTGGTCCTTACTGTGTGCTGGGATAAAGGACTTTGTAATGGTGTTACTTAAGTTCATGTCTCTCAGGGTGGAGGCCTTTATGTTGTTCTAGTCTCTGAGCTTTTTGGAGGTTTTGATGCCTTTCTTGTCCCTAAGTTTGTTTTCTTATCCAAAAATAACTCCAATACTGTCCCTACTACATAACTTTCACAGTAAAAGAGCGCAGATTAAAATAGCTCTTATGCTAAGGTCAGTAATAATGATGGGTAAAAACGTTATAAAAGTACTGAAGTTTGTACCAAATAGCTTTAGTTTATTGTTTCTTTGGTCTACCCTTCATCCCAATCCCAGTAACATGTTTTAAAAGTGTGTTAGTAATTATACCCAGTTTATTAGAAGAGGAGCAAAAAAAACCCCACTACACTCTTTTTACTAAAAATTCATACCACATCCTAAAAGTAAAACAAAACACAAAAAGCTATATAAAACCTAACACAACCAAATCTGCTTAAAAAAACCTCAACAACTTACTAAACAGCAAACCGTTCAATGAGCTCTATGCATTACTAAAAGCAACCTAACCAAATTGCGGCCTTCTAATTCATAAGTAATAATCAATGCTCTATAAAAATAGACCTCATTAACAAAAAAATTAAACTCCTAAAAAATAAGAAATCACTACAAAAAACAAACTACCTTTAAAAATCCATCATATAAATATACACATCCCCAAAAATACAACTAATAAAAACCACCAAAGAAAAAAACAGGTACATGCAACTACAAAAAAAAAAAAAAGATCTAAAATAAACTGCAATTAACCATACAGGAACAATTTGGTTTTAACTCAATAATCTCATAATACCTTGAATCATCAAAATAAAAATACTATCTCCAAATAAACACAAAACCAAAAAATAAATTTAACCATAAATCTTTTTCACATTATCCATAAGTTTAAAACATACTACAATCAAACAAATGAACCCCCCCTCTAAGAAACAATAATCCAAATAGAAATATAAGAAACCTAACAAATTAGCTACATTACTGTACCCGAAGTACACCAAAATAAACACAACATACTCACAATAATAAAAATCACTAAATAAATAAAAACATACCCTATACCTCACACTGCTACTCAAACCATCATCCTTAACCTTAAAGAACCAGCCCTTTAAAAACATAATACCCCTAAAAAATGAAATCAAACCATAAAACTCATTTCAAAAACAACCTTATCAACACCTAAACTAAAAAACATAATATTCAGTAAATATACCATATCCCCTACCATGCACCAAGTACAAAAAAAAAACCAAATCAAAAAACTATTAAAAACCATCTTAAAAACATTAAATAAAAAAGTCTTTCAAATATTAAAAAACATCTAGCAAAAGCCACCTCATTCATTAACACCCCAAACTCCACCAAGCAAACTAACCCTACCCAATCTAAACCCTGACATATCATTAACAAAACCAAAATCCCAGTAACAAATAAAAAATTGTATTTAAAAAAGCAATTAAAATAAATTCCAGGTTAAATAGAAAAAACTCCATAATACGAAAAAATAACATAATGTATACCTCAAAAAAAATCTAAGCATTAAATAAAAAATACGTATAAACCTCACTTTTTACTCAATATCACTACTCTTATCTGTCTATATATATAACTCATTTCCAAAAGGAACAAAACACCCCACACAAGTGATTTTCAAAAACAAGACTCATTTCCTCACAACCTTCTCCAAACGATATGATCTACCACAAAACAAAAGTCTCCCTTACTTTGAATTCATTTTTAACAAACTAAAAAAAATTTTCAAAGTATATATATATTTTCTTTCTCTTAACTCTATTCAAATGTACTCTAAACTAAAAACCCAAACACCAAAAACTCACACATCCAGCCCTCGGGGGTCTGGGCCTCAACGCTTTGCAACACCAAAAAACCTGATATATAACTAAACAAACAAAACTACACTTCCCAACAAGAACTTTCTAAATTGACCATCTCTTCAAACAACAACTAATTTTATTATTTATTATTCATTTGTTTATAAATACTTTACTCATTAAATAAACATTTTTTCAATTTTCCTCCAAAGAAATCTTTTCTCAAACCAATTAAACAAAATAAAACAACCACTTAAATTTTCTTTATTAAAAACCCTTTTCAAAACTTTTCTCCCAAATTTACCCTAAACCAGGAAAAATATCTATTGTGCATTATACATATATCAATGTAGTATATAAATATAAATTTGATAAAAATAGACATTAAAAAAATGTTTGATTACCATTTCAGGTAAAGGGGCTGTTTGGTGTTTATTAGGTTAGAGGTAGAGCTTTTAAATAAATAATGTAGAAATTAAAATGTACAGATCTATAAAAAATACATTAAGATATAGATATAAAAAAGAAATATAAGTAATATAAACATAGACATGTAGATTAATATTCAATATGAATAAGATATGTATAGATGTTATATATGCTGCTTCACTCCCTACTGCAAGGTCACCGAAGACAGCAACACCCCTCCATGTTCACCAAAATCATATTGCCAATATTTCCAATAAATAGTACATACATCACAGCATCCACGTAAATCCGCCACACTTCATCAGCACATGCGCACTGCTGTACCATCCAATAACCAACCCACACAGTCCTCCACATAAACCACACCTCATCAGCACATGCACACTGCCTTACCATCCAATAACCAACCCACACAGCCCTCCAAATAAACCACACCTCATCAGCACATGCACACTGCTCTACCATCCACTAACCAACCCACACAGCCCTCCAAATAAACCACACCTCATCAGCACATGCACACTGCTGTACCATCCACTAACCAACCCACACAGTCCTCCACATAAACCACACCTCATCAGCACATGCACACTGCCTTACCATCCAATAACCAACCCACACAGCCCTCCAAATAAACCGCACCTCATCAGCACATGCACACTGCTGTCCCATCCACTAACCAACCCACACAGCCCTCCAAATAAACCACACCACACAGGCCCACCAAAACACGTGTGGCACAGCATCCAGAAACCACACAAATTTACAGCACTGCGTTTGGTGAAAAATGCATGAGCACAACCATTTTTAACCACAAATAAATGCACATCACCATATTCAAGCCAAAATGCATCTGCAGACCACCATATCAAACCAGAAATACACATGAACCACCATAGTTACCTAAAAATAAATGCATAGCACCAAATGTGAACCAGAAAAACACAACCACCACCATTCCACTGCTGCTGGAATGGAGTGGCCCTCTCAGGAGGATCCCGGTTGCTTCAGGGCTTTGCGTCCACAAAGGAAAGGCATGCAGAAGGCAACACCATCACCCCAGCCCTGTAGTCTGGACCTAGAAAGGCTTCCAATAAAGCAAGGTGCTGCTGTCCAGGGCAGTTGGAGTTGTTCTGTGCTTTCTTTGGGGGGGAGGAGCAAAGGCTGAGGGGGACGGGGTGGAGACTGGGGGCTCCCGTGTCCCTTGGGGCACGCCGAGGTCCCCGCCAGAGGGAGGAACACGCTGTGCTGGAGGAACAAGGTGAGCGGGGAATGGGGAGGGCTCGTGCTGGGTGCCCTTGCCCAGAGGGGACCCGAGCTGCCAGGAAATTCCCTGGGAGGGCTGGGTGCAGAATCCAAACACCTGTGGAGTTGTTCTGGTTTTTACGGTAGGTATTGGCAAGGGACAGGAATTGACCTCTCTAAATCCCCTTGGAAAGGAACCCCCTCTCTGTGCACTCCATCGTTAGGGTTTTGTTATGTCAGGAACAGCTTAGGGTTAAGAAAGTGGGTTTTGTCTTTCCACCTCTTACTTCCCTGTAAAATGGGAGTGTATAAAACACATGTGTGCATCCCTGAGGTATTAAAATGCACCGATAGAAATTTCTGTGCCTAAGTTCCATAGAGACGAGCGCGTTCTGCACTCGGGGTTGAGTAGGGATTTATATTTTTATCATTCTGACCTGTTAGCTGAAAGAATTGGGAGAGTTTCCAAGAGAAAGAAATGCAAATTTCAAAAAGCAGAACGTTAGAAAGAGAAATATATAAATGTATACATGTAAAAATAAATATAGGGAAGCTACATAGATCTATATATATAGAGAGAGAGCCATAAAAAAGAAAGAAATACAAGTAATCCTAGTCTAGACAAGTAGATTAATATTCAGTATGAAAACTATATGGATAGATGCTAATATAATATATTTTAATATCAGTTATGTGTGATATCTATGTGTATAGATAAAGAAGATCCATATGATAGAAATAAATATTACAAATATTTCAATGTAGGGACCTTTTGTTATTTATTTGGATAGAGGCATGGCATATAAATGAATAATATAGAAATGAAAATATACACATCTATAATAAAGAAATGTATATAGGGTGATAGATAGGGAGATAGACAGATAGATAGATAGAGCCATAAAAGAAGAAATAAATACCAGTAATCCAAATCTGGACAAGTAAATTAATGATCAGTTTGAAAACTATATAGATAGATGGTGATGTACTTTAATATCTGTTATGCATTGTATCTGTGTGTACAAATATAAAAGATCAATTTTATAGAAATAGATATTGAAAACATTTTAAACAAGGGTTTAATTGTTTTTTATTTGGTAAGAAGCTTAGAGGCAGGGCTTTTAAATGATTAATATAGAAATGAAAATATACACATCTATAATAAAGAAATGTATATAGGGTGATAGATAGGGAGATATATAGATAGGGAGATATATAGATAGGGAGATAGAAGGATAGAAGGATAGAAGGATAGAAGGATAGAAGGATAGATAGATAGAGCCATAAAAGAAGAAATGAATACCAGTAATCCAAATCTGGACACATAAATTAATGATCAGTATGAAAACTATATAGATAGATGGTAATGTACTTTAATATCTGTTATGCATTATATCTGTGTGTATAAATATAAAAGATCAATATTATACAAAAATATATTAATTTTTTTATACAAGGGGCTTTTCTTTTTTTATTTAATTAAAGGCATGGCATTTAAATGAATAATATAGAAATGAAAATATACACATCTATAAGAAAGAAATATATGTAGTGAGATAGATAGATAGATAGATAGATAGATAGATAGATAGATGGATAGATAGATAGATGGATAGATAGAGCCATAAAAGAAGAAATGAATACCAGTAATCCAAATCTGGACAAGTAAATTAATGATCAGTATGAAAACTATATAGATAGATGGTGATCTACTTTAATATCTGTTATGCATTGTATCTGTGTGTACAAATATAGAAGATCAATGTTATACAAATAGATATTAAAAACATTTAAAACAAGGGTTTAATTGTTTTTTATTTGGTTAGAAGCTTAGAGGCAGGGCTTTTAAATGATTAATATAGAAATGAAAATATACACATCTATAATAAAGGAATGTATATAGGGTGATAGGGAGATATATAGATAGGGAGATATATAGATAGGGAGATAGATAGAAGGATAAATAGATAGAGAGATAGATAGATAGATAGATAGATAGATAGATAGATAGATAGATAGATAGATAGATAGATAGATAGATAGATAGATAGAGCCATAAAAGAAGAAATGAATACCAGTAATCCAAATCTGGACACATAAATTAATGATCAGTATGAAAACTATATAGATAGATGGTAATGTACTTTAATATCTGTTATGCATTATATCTGTGTGTATAAATATAGAAGATCAATATTATAGAAAAATATATTACTTTTTTTATACAAGGGGCTTTTCTTTTTTTATTTAATTAAAGGCATGGCATTTAAATGAATAATATAGAAATGAAAATATACACATCTATAAGAAAGAAATATATGTAGTGAGATAGATAGATAGATAGATAGATAGATAGATAGATAGATAGAGCCATAAAAGAAGAAATGAATTCCAGTAATCCAAATCTGGACAAGTAAATTAATGATCAGTATGAAAACTATAGGGATAGATGGTGATCTACTTTAATATCTGTTATGCATTGTATCTGTGTTTACAAATATAAAAGATCAGTTTTATAGAAATAGATATTGAAAACATTTTAAACAAGGGTTTAATTGTTTTTTATTTGGTTAGAGGCTTAGAGGCAGGGCTTTTAAACGATTAATATAGAAAT
>NW_028256165.1:0-27190 GCF_971803275.1 Cyanistes caeruleus | reverse complement strand
AAACAATTTAGGATAGAAAGGCACTAATTCAGTCTTAATTAAAAGGAAAGTTAGATAGACTATTGAGGTCTCATCATAGCAGAGTTTCTATCCTGTACTCCCCCTAAAATTTGGAGTCCAGTTAATGTGATATGATGGGAAGTGGCCATAGCAAAGTAAGAGGAAAGGCTTATACAAGAAATGCTGTACTTTCTAATGCACAAGACAATTCCTATGACCTGAAATATATCAGTGTTAGAACATCAGCTCAAACCTTATAGACATGTATAATTTTTGTTTAATGACCTTGCATGTTAGTGCACATTAATCCATTCTTCCATCTTCAACAAGTTTCAATGCTAAATGTTTTTATTAGTTGAAAGCCATGAATAAAATACATCAGCAATTCTTTGTCTAATCTTGCCCACTGCTCCTGATCAGAGCTTTATTATCAATGTTTAAATATTCAGATAATTACACTATTATGTTTTCCTTTGGTACAGAAAGGGAAATAAAGAACTCATGATTGACTTTATCTCAGAGTGGTCAAATGGTCACAGTTTACAAAGGTCAAAATGGGTCACACAGTAAAGTTAAATGGCAATGGGTCCAAAGAGCCCAAAGGGTCTCTTTAATGTATCTATATAAATGACTATGCTTGTAAACAAGAGAGTCATATAAATATGACATTTTAACAGGAGGGTAAAAAGATGGTCCATCTTGAAAAAATACAATCATACATAAGAGAGATTTGGGAAACTATCCCCAACCTAATTTCTTGTCTTTTCCAGACCTTTCTGGTTTAAAGTGCTGAAGGTGCAGTTAGCTTCAGTAATAGAAAATTGTTGGCCTCTTTTATGGGAAGCAAATAAACCCCATAATGTAGCCTTTCGTTCTTGCAAACATGCATGCAGCAAAGTTTGAAAATATCATATAAATTACATAGCAGTTGGTGTCCCATTCCTTTCACCAATGAACTCCACTGAAATCTCCTAAAATGTATGCATGTCTACTCTAAAAACCACAGAAGCTCTTCTGGAACCCTTCCTTACAAGACTGTGGGTTAGTTTGGTGTGGCCTAAATTATTTCTTTAGAGTGCATTGCTGTTTTGCTTTAATTACAGGAATAATTTGTGATTCTCTGTGAGGGGCTTCCCCATGGAAAATAAAACCTTTTATTTGAGCAACTGATATCACTGGGAAAAAAAAGGGACAAACTTTCATATGTTCTAGTCCTTTAAGATTCTAATTTGATAATATTCATATTAGTGTCAGCTGTAAATAGAATTCAAAAACTAAATTCATATACTTTCAGAACAGAACTGGTAAATTGAATCTTCATTGGTTTTGCTAGGCTAATATATACACAGAAACTTTAAGTTAAAACATGATCCTGCAAACATCAACAAAACTTTTTAAGTTGGAAAGTTTGGACATATTACATCACATTGTCCCTTCTTTTTCTTTTCTGCAGTCAGATCTAAATGGCATCAGCTGAGCCTGCAGAAACACTCCTGGTGAAGACCAGGGTGAATTCTTGTTCACGTTCCATCATGCTGGAATATTTATTACATGAAATACTAATATTCATAACTTCATCAATTAGAATGACTGTTCCAGAGATAAAACAATTCATTCAACCACAAGATGGTTGGATAAAACTTTTAACCTTAGCAATAGCCAATACATCATATCAATTAATTACATTATTAAAAACAGTACATCTTATTACTTATTTCAGCACTTGGGACTTTATTTCACTTGCTTCCTAGAAGATGCTGGAAAGCAGATGGCTCATCTAGCCAAAGCACCTGATCAAATCCAAGTTTCTATATCACTCATCTGTTTGTGAGTAACCAAAAAGTTCTGTGTCAGAAGCACAAACTAAATTTCTGGTGTGTCTTCTTTTCCTTCAACTCCCCTTCATTCCCATTACTATTTTTATTAGTTTATTCATTTTTTCTTCCACATTACAAGGAACTGAAGTAATTTTGAAGGAGCTGTCAGTGAGAACTCTGCTGATCTCACTGAAGGATTTGGCCCAGTATTGCTTGCATGTAGTAGTTCCCTTAGAATTGCAGTGCTCAGAAGAAACAAAGGCCATAAAAACTGGTACATGATGATTTGGTTGTGTATTGGGAAAATATAATTAATATCGTGTTAGATGTGTTCTTCTTACTTGTGTTGATTGGCTTTTTTGGTGTAACACAGAACACTCCTATGCCAGCAAATTAGGATTTATAATGAGTACAAATCAAATAATCCTGAAGGTATTGCTGGGGATACAAATACTAGAGCTACAGCTGGTGGTGTAAACCTTCCATTGATCAAGCCAAGCCAAAGATCTCATTATTTTCAAATCAGCATGCACTATTAATGACATTTTTCATTACAGAGTGTTTCAAACTGAGAATGTGTCATATACCCTGCTGAGACAAAGTTACCTTCTATCTCCTCAAATTCACACTCCACCACACACTCCAAAAAAAAAGGCACATTTTTGTAACATGTCTGAACACAAATTATTAAGTGTTCACACTCAACATTTCACATTCTGTGCCTAAGCATTTCACTCTCATATTAGGCTTCTAGTCACAGATTTTTTAGAAGATATAATGGGAGCTCTGGACAAGGACCAAAGTGACAGCAACCTGTTGAGAAATTTCTAGTGCTTTCAAGCTGGAAGAGAACTCTCTACACAACTGCATTGTGTAAAAACCACTATACCTGTGCTTAGGAAAATTTTCCTTTTTACACAGCTGGAACAAGCCATTGAAAAAGTACAAAATTTGGCAGAGTCCAAAGGTAGACAAAGGGGTGTAATGATATTATTCTGTCTTGGGAAGCATCTGCATGAGTGGGAGTTTATATGAAGTGTTTCTCAATTCCAATTTAAATTCAGTAGTTTGGTGTCATATATTCTGTTTTTTTCTTTTCTAGATTCAAAAAAACTTACACTTTTTTGTATGTGGGAAATACAGCATCACCCACTTAATTCCGAAAAACAGAATGAAGTGCTGGCTATCAAAAACTTTCTGTTAGCAGCAGTCATGATGGCTGCCTCCAAAGGATACCTGTATTTCCAAGCTTAGAAAGAGTATTACTAGCTTATAGAAGATTTTTAAACCCAAGTGAAGACAAGATAAATACTAACCTGGGTAAAGGAAACTTAACATGCAGGACTAAAGTTCAGAGGTAGAGGGAAGAATTAGATAAGTGGGAGACAGTGAAATGAATAATGGGATTTTCCACTGTTTTAATCATTATATAATTTCTCAAGTATTTGAGATAAAGATCAAGGCTATACTATGAATGATTGCCTGTTATCTGCAAGGCATATAAGGCACTTATAAGCTGTCCAGGGACAGCTGCCTGACAGATTTGAAGGTCTTCCTTTTGCACAGTTGGCCTGATTAATAGTATTCTGAAGGTACCTGGTCATAGATTATTAGAGATTAAATGCTGCTAGCATTGTCTGTCCTGTTTATATAATTTACAATTTAATTAGTCACTTCCCTTTTTCTATGAGTTATATCTAACATTATCGTTTAGAATGAAAACCTAGTAGTAGTTCTGTATCCATATCTGTCTTCTAGATGTTGTCTTTTTTGATGTGATAAAGAAGAAAAACCTTGAACCCTCAATAAAAATTCGGCTTCTGGATTTGCCCTTTAGGATCTGCAGAATGTCTTTAACAGGAGTTCAAACAGGGACCTATAGCTTGGATTTTTCTCTTTGGAACTGTAATGGTGACAATAGCAAACAAGGCAACAAATACAATTTACACTGAGTGAATTTGTGTTTGTATAAGTTTATCTGGGCTTAGGGGATGTGGTACAAGGATGCAAAGCATTATGCAGGGAATTAGAGTGTGACTTGTGCATCTTTGCATGGGTCCTGGGTTAGAGCAGTAGGCTGCACTGCTCTAATTCAGTACCTGTGAAAACATATCCTTTTCATCTAGGCAGAGTATTTTCAATATAGAAGTGGCTTTATCAGTGCTCATGCTAAAGAATTATTTCTTCCATGAGTTTAAGTGAAATCCATGGAGCAAAAGTTGTGTCCCTAGACCAGACATGCCAAAATTGCCCTGAAACATAGAAAACGAAGAGGACTTATATTGCAGTAAGAATATTGATAGAGGGAATGCTTTTCCTTTCAAGATATCTGAAATCTTTTGAGAAAGATACTACAAATAGTAGTATTACTTTTATGTTCTCAAAAGTAAGCAATACAAAGGTTTCTGTAGGTTCTGGAGTATGCATTAAGCACTTCTTTCTGCAACCCTACAGAAGAGGAGTAGCAAATATTCCCAGAGGCAGTGAAAGTAGTGATTACTTAACTGGGCTCTGTAAGTCTGAACAAAGACTATATTAAAACCCTAGACACTAACTAATTTAATAAAACTCAATACTCTGAGAATTAAATAGAGTAAAAAGTCCTAAGGAAATTTCTGAAGAAGAAAAGAGTCAATTTATGCCCTTTATAAAAATATAAAGATGGGGTTATTTTTCCAGCCGAGAGTCAACTAGATGCTAGAAAATAGAAAATAGAAAATACAGTATCAAAGTGTATTTTATGCATACTTGCCCTGATTCTCCTCTGGCCAGCTAGGAGTGTTGCTAGCCCACATCTCACCTACATGAATTTTCTTGACTGCTTCTGCAACGGCACATAGAGGGATGATATTTCCTTCCTTTCTGCCACAGTCTTTTTAAACTAAAAGACAGTATTTATTACTCATGACAGCGGTAGGTTTTTCTCCTACTCTTCTGGATGCAAGCAATCCAATGCAGCTTAATAAATCCATGAGTTACACATATGGCAGTCCCATGTGATTAAAGGCCACATGTATACTCAGAGAAAGGGCAAAATGGAACTTCATTTATTAAATTAGATCAAAAGGTGCCTATACTTTGGGGTGTCTGGGATTGAAGGTAATAATTGCAAAGGCTAATGGCCAAATTCCCAATGAGAAAAAACAAGGATCATAATATTCATAAATTCAGAATCTAATTTGACAGAAAATAGAACATAGAAACATGAGTGTACAAGCACAAATAATTTCTTATGGGGTTGCTTAAAGCCAGTTGTTTGTAAAATGGGTTTTTTATTATAAATGAAGTGCATCTTTTTCACTTGCTAATTCAGCAACTTCTTCTTATCAAGAGATGCTGTACTTACCAGGAGTTAATCTGACAAAGTGCACATACTCACTAACTTCCAAATCTGGAAAATTATCTGATTTAAAGAAGGATGACCAAGGATAGATGTCTCTGACAGTGTTAGGAAAAGAGAAGCATGAAATAGTGTGCAAGTCTGTATGAGAGACCATTTCACTTTCTCATGCAAGTGAAATGAGGAGGATTGGGCCTGTCCTTAAGTTTAATGATGAGCAGAACCCTGGTGTTGGGTTTGAACCTGCTTGCTTTCCTTTCTTTCTTCTTTTCATCTACTCTCTGCTGTTTCCTGGTGCAGACCCCATACTTACCTTTAAAGCTTACACTGATTGTTGCAGAGGGTTTAAGACCTACCTGTTTTTAAAAAAAATAGGCTCTTAACCCAGAACCCCTATTTGGAGTAGTATTAGCAAAGACTAAAGTGTTGCTGTTAGTCCTAGCCTGTCAGGGGAGGGGTGGGAGGTTTTTTCTGTTGGGAATAAAAAAAAGAGGTACTGGACAGCGATTACATTGGAAGTCCCACCCAGAGCAGGATTATCCAAAAACAAGAGATGTTCATGGTAGGAGGTGGATGTATCATATATGAAAGGAGACTGCCAGACCATACACTGCCACCCCGCAGTCATCAAAGTACTGTGGTCTGTGAGCTATCATGACAAGGTCCATTTAGAACAGAATCATTTGAGATTGACAATCATGCGCATGATCATTATTGGTAATGGCTGCTGCCCAGGCTGCCCTCAGGTGTGACTGAGTAAACCATCCTTTTAGTCCTCAGCCCTTTGGATCCACCTCTGGCAGTGAAGCTGTGAGATGGCACATTGTTGGACACAAGTGGGAAATTCTGCCTTTTAGGCAGGAGGACTGAACCATATTCTCACCAAGTCAAACTGACATCCTTTACAGTGTTTTGATTATCCCTGCGACTTTTTGGTTAGAAGTTCAGTCACAGTTGTATAAAAAGAATTTTTTTTTTCACTCTTTAGTGACTGATCATTGATTCAAGTTCTTTTAGAAACCACAATACATGAGAAAAAAATAAATCCTTTTGGAAAACTGGCCTCTTTCTCTTGGATTATTTATTTTTTTATTTCTTTTCTCAAAAACAGCATACCATATAGGGTTGAGGGAAAATGATGATTCTAAGGGCAAAAAATGGTATCTGGAAGAACTTCAAGAAGTGATTCTTTGATTGCCAATAGGTGCAGAAGCAACACTAAATGTGGCCTACCTCTGTATTATTATAAGTTAGCAAGGAGTAGCACAACTCTGTAATCTTCGTTTCACCCACCTTCGTGTCCCAATAAAAATAATGACTGCTACATTGGCAGTCATTCTGAGCTGTGAAGACTGTGCTTACAAATTAATGTTGCTTGGAGTTCAGTATTTCCAGGTTTGATGGATCTTTCTTATTATATTTCTAGTCTTGGGCACTGAAGTAAACGCTTAAATTGAAATTTACTAGAGAAGTCATCAGCAATTCCCAAGGAAATTCAGACTCTCTCCAGGTAACAGTAAGCAAGGCAAAACAAGTAAATTTTAAACTCTAGTGTCTGTTCATTCCTTCTTTATGGATCTGAACTAGTAGCTTTGCAATCAGATGAGGCTGGTTTCCTCTGTGTACAAATAACATTGTCCTTAATGTACCCAGGACTATACCAGTGATGGTGTTCCTGCCAATTCAAAGGATCACTACATTATAAAGCATAAATTCTATCAAATTTTCTCCTGCAATCTCATTCACAAGCAGTGGTGAATGTGCTTTTAAGCACTAATGAAAGAAGAGAGGATAATTCCAGCAGATGGAGTGGAATATTAAAGATATTATGCCAAATCACACATAGAAAGTGGTATCCAATTCAAATTACTTGCACTCATAAAAGACCTAAAAAAAATAAGAAAGGCGCAGAAAATGATGATTGGACTAATCAGAGGTCTGAGAGGAAAATTGCATAAAGTTAAAGAAACAATTGTAATAAATAGCATTAGGCTACTGAGAATTGGGATCTCCCAAAACACCTCCTGATTCAATCATTATAGTTTCTGATCCTTTAATTCTTACCTCTTTTCCAGCCTATAGAGACAAACCAGATATTTTTAGTTTGGTCTTTCAGGTGCCTGATCTTTTCAGAGGAACTCAAGTGAATGAGTGAGGAGAAGGAATCATTACAAGGCCTATTTCGTACATGAGGTCTGCCCAAATATATCAAACATGAAATGTTTTAGAATTTTTTAGTCTCAGTATGCTCTGATCTTTAATAACTTCTTGGACAATGATTTCCGAAGTCTGACAGGATGGTAATGAAAAAGAACTCTTTGGATATTATTTAGCAGTTTGCCACAGTTAAACATCTTGAAAGACTCCCTTTGTTTCACAAGGGCAGGGGAGTAATAACACAAAATTAAACCATCTTCCTATTCATTATTTTCCATATTCTGCTTTCCTTAACTGCCCTCATTCCACTGTTTTACTAGAGCAAAATACTGAACAAGCAAACCAGTCTATGGATGTAAAATATCTCCAGGCCCACACTGAACTGTTCACTGACCAAAATTGCTGTGCATGAACTATTACCTCATGTCTGTGCATGCATTATTACCTCATGTTCACTTAGTGTTCCATCTGACTGATCCAATCAGTCATTGATTATTCCATTGCAAAATGAAAAAATCCTGAGTTTGTCAAAAGTGTATGAAATACAAGACATAGAGCATTTTGTAAAATATATTAAGGATAAACAGAGTTTCTCATGTACTGAATCATTTAAGCCTCCATCTTTTATTCAAAGGTCTGAAATTAAAGTATTGAAGGGCCAGCATTTTAATTCTGCTGCCTGACCATTCTGCCACTAACTTGTGTCTGTATTCACATCTTCAGCTAGGGCTTTGGAATCTCCAGAAATGTGTCTTCTAGAAGTTCTTGTTGAAGGGCTTAATTTCTGGTTCAAATACATTTAGTTGCATATTTTTTTCCTTTAAGTTCAGTCTTTGGTTTCCCCTAAAAACAAAACATATTGCACAATGTAACTAAAAAGAAAAAAACAGCATGTAATTCTGAACAGCAGGTATTCCCTGAACACCTACATGACTAATAAGTAAATAAGAATGTCTGCTTTTCTCTACTGTTTGCTTATTTCATGCTTCCTTTAATTGCTTTGATATTTTTAATTTCCTTCAGAAGTAATAGTTTGTAATTACTCTATGTTACTGAAGTGATTAAGGCAAAGAACTATTGATTTCCAAATCAGACATGCCAGATTTGCAGGGTGCTTTGAACTCAGAATGTATTACAAAGGTCTACCATTTAAGATCCTGATGTCATTTTACTTCTACAGTATCCTATAGACTTTTTGCCCCAATCAGTTGAATTTATGATTCTGGAATAGTCATACAGGACATATTGGAACACTCAAGTGTTCCAACACCCTGGGGAAATCCACTAGTCAGTGGCTACTGAAATCACCACTCCTTATACTCAATTCTCACCCATATTCATTCACTTCTTTCATATAGCTATTAGTTCTTCATTTTGACCTGCATTCCTTTTTGCAGCAAAATATCTGATGTGGGAACTGATGTTTTAATTTTTTGCTTTATGCTTGAGGTTTGTTTCATTTAGAACCATCATTTGGTATAAAAGTCCTTCCTGAACTGAGGGGCCCAGAACTGATTATAGAACTCAAACTGTGGCTTCACCAGTGCTGTGTACAATGGAAGAATCACTTCCCTGGTCCTGCTGGTCACATAATTTCATATATAGACCAGGATGCCAATAGCCTTCTTAGGTACCTGGGCACACACCAATCCATGGTCAGCTGCTGCTGACCAGCATCCCAATTCCCACTTTACAGCTGAGCCACTTTCCAGACACTCTTCCCCCAGCCTGTCTCTCTGCATGTGTTTTTTGTCACCCAAGGGCAGGATCCTACACTTGCCCTTATTGAATCTCACACCTCTGGCTTTGGCCCACCAGTCCAGCCAGTCCAGATCCTTCTACAGAGCCTTCCTACCCTCCAGCAGATCTGTACTCTCCCCCAGTTTGATGTCATCCACAAATTTCCCCTCATTCAGACCATGAATAAAGATGTTAAACACAGCTGGGCCCAACGCTGATCCCTTGGGGACACCACTAGTGACCAAATGGAAGCAACACCATTCATCTCCACTGTCTGGACCAAGCTGTGCATCCAGTTCTTAACCCAATGAAGAGTGCACCTGTTCAAGCCATGGCTGCCAGCTTTTCCAGGAGAATGCTGTCGGGAGACAGTGTCAAAGGCTTAGCTGAAGTCAAGGTAGACAGCATCCAAAGCCTTTCCCACATTCACTAGGTGGATCACCTAGCTGTTAAAAGAGTTAGACTCAATGACACTTGTGCATCCCTTCCAACTCATAATGCTCTGTGAAAAAATAATTTAAAAAAAAGGTAAAGGGAGATCAGGGAGTTGGTCAGGTGTCAAGATGAAAAGCAAGGGATGGTACCACCATGCTTTGAGGTCATTTATCGCTCGAGTAAGCCCAATAAGGTTTCAGTCTCAAGGTGTGAGACTTAGAGAGGAGCAACATGTCAGCCATAGCTGAAGGTGGTCATGGGTTTCTTCTTCACACAGCAATATATAACATTTTGGTACAATAGGCAGTTGACACAAAACTTGTTTTCACTTATTAACTTATCACCTTTGTCTAATTTTGCTGCACTGAGTCTGTCTCTTAGCCAGATTAGCTGTCACGTACTCATACACACACCTCTATTATAGCTTCTAGATCCCTAACCTATCTAGATCTATAAGGCACATCATTACAGCTCAAACCTCACACTATTTTACCTAATATAATTTCGTACTTACTCAAGACGTACTCTTACAATTATAGGAACATAAGTTTATAATTTTTTTACTTAATGTCTGTGTACCTTTACCATTACATTAACCCAAGATCTTTCTAAGGCTGGAGATTGAACCCTTCAGCATCTGTGGAATTTTTCATTTTTCCATTTCCCATAGTCAGGCAGGACCTGCTCTTCCTAAATGCCTGTTGGCTGGCCCTGATCTGCTGGTTGTCATTTGCCATGTGATCACACTCAAGATGATCTGTTCCAAAACCTTGCCAGGCACTAAGGTCAAGCTGAGATGCCTGTAGTTCTCTGGATCCTCCTTGTGGCCCTTCTTCTGGATTCATGTCACATTGGCCAAACAGCCCTATCATCTGAGACCTCACCAGTTATCCAGGAATATGATGGAAAATGGTTCAGTGAACCACAAGTCTTGCACTGTATTGCACCTTAGAGATAATGACACCAGGTAAGCATTGCTTCCACTACTTCTCTTTCATCTAACAACTGAGTCCTTTCAATAAAGTCATGCTTTCAATAAAGTTCATGCATGTGAGTTAAAGCAGGCACAATACAGAAATAAACTACTCTGACCTCCTGCATAAAGTAAATCTGAGAGCAAACTATGTGCCAAAATTCTGCAGTGGGAATAATAAATAGTAAAATGTACGATGTTAAATTTAAACCCTAACACTACAGACATCATGCCCACATCAGAATGGCTTAATTTTGTCATTACAGCAATGCCATTTATTTTTCTGCGCCATGGAAAAACTGAATTCTGTAACAAATGGTACATTCACAGGGAATTTGCAATATCAGAATGAATCTCCCAGAGAGTAATTTGGAAAATATCCATGAAGAACCTTCTCTCTTGCATTTTTGTCACTGCCTAAATATTCTTTTTCTGTTTAATTATATTATGGATGTTTTCCAAATTCAAAAGACTGGCTCTGGGACTTGCATAATCCTTCTAATCTGAACCACAGTACATGTGATCTTTAATGCTTAGAGACAGTAAAGATGGAAAACCCAAGTAAGAAAAAAGAAAAATAAGTCAGTACAGTTACAGTACAATCACAAACTGGCCTTAAACTCAAGAGGAATCTTGCCTAGTCCTAATCCTTTAGGATAAGAAGCACACTGATCAGGCTAATCTCATAGGTTGATCCCTATCTTTCACTAGTCCTTTTCTGTCCAGGTAACATCACAGTCATGCACTGGAAAGAGATGTGAGGTATAAGATGCAAGTTCTCCAAGTACAGTGCCATGGTTTTGCAGGAGCTACAGCACCAGTAGCAACAACTACCCCAACACAGTAGCAACACCAGGATACTTATCTGATTCACTTGTTCCTGATCAATATGCACAGGAACTTCCCTTCAGAAAACAATCCTTTTAAAACATGTTGGGGGTTAGGTGTCCTTCCTTTTGTTCCTTCTCACCTATAGAATTTTCCCCATTAGTTAGCAGGGAAACCTGGTACTTATTGGGTGCTAGAGAAGACAAAGTGTTTGTGTTTGTCTGGGCCCAGGGGGAAGGTGCAGGTAACAGGGAGGGAGAGGTCGTCTTCTCCTTCTCCTTCTCCTTCTCCTTCTCCTTCTCCTTCTCCTTCTCCTTCTCCTTCTCCTTCTCCTTCTCCTTCTCCTTCTCCTTCTCCTTCTCCTTCTCCTTCTCCTTCTCCTTCTCCTTCTCCTTCTCCTTCTCCTTCTCCTTCTCCTTCTCCTTCTCCTTCTCCTTCTCCTTCTCCTTCTCCTTCTCCTTCTCCTTCTCCTTCTCCTTCTCCTTCTCCTTCTCCTTCTCCTCCTTCTCCTTCTCCTTCTCCTTCTCCTTCTCCTTCTCCTTCTCCTTCTCCTTCTCCTTCTCCTTCTCCTTCTCCTCCTTCTCCTTCTCCTTCTCCTTCTCCTTCTCCTTCTCCTTCTCCTTCTCCTTCTCCTTCTCCTTCTCCTTCTCCTTCTCCTTCTCCTTCTCCTTCTCCTTCTCCTTCTCCTTCTCCTTCTCCTCCTCCTCCTCCTCCTTCTCCTTCTCCTTCTCCTTCTCCTTCTCCTTCTCCTTCTCCTTCTCCTTCTTCTTCTTCTCCTTCTTCTTCTTCTTTTTTTTTCTTTCTTGTTATACACACTAGTAAAGAACTGTTATTCCTATCCCCATATCTTTGTCTGAGAGCCCCTTAATTTCAAAATTATAATAATTTGGAGGGAAGGGGTTTACATTTTTCATTTCAAGGGAGGCTCCTGCCTTCCCTTGCTGACACCTTTCTTTCAAACCAAGACAGAATTTTACCCAAAACTGCCCTCACTGGCTTCTCTGTCTCTATGCTGCAGGAGATTGTGTGCATTTTCACACTGACCCCCAGGATGCTGTGCACACTCTTACACCTCTTGCACAAGGCACAGAAAATTGTATCTCATCCACCATCCACAACATAAGATATGCTTAGTGAGGGTATGAGAGAAACAGCTAAGGAGTCATTCACTTCTGATTTTCAGAAGTTCTTTCATAAATTTATATATTGATTAGAAGATAAAAAATAGATTAATTTGCATGGCAAAATCACAACCCACCAAGAAACCATTCACGCTCTGTAAAATAACGCCTACTGTTTGCATATTGCCTTTGACATTCATTCTTGGATTAGATGCTGGAAAACTTAAGGATGTTTAACTTATGCTAAGTTTTCCTCACTCTCAAGACAGTGAAACTGTGTGCTCTGCTGCAATACACAGCATGGCACAAGGCCAGGTTTCCACTCATCAGAGCTCATCCCAGTGCCTTGCTTCCATTGATCTAAACTAAGAAGTAAAGGACATGCATCTGTCCATCACCTGAAATACAGCCATCATGTGCTTACCAATTAATTTATATTTAATTTTAGAGTTTTAGCAGCAAGCCTAAGTTCTCTGTACGGTGGTATTCCTGATTGTATTACTGCCTTTGCTGCAAAGAGGTTTTTCAGTGGAGTCAATTTGCCCGCCATGTTCACCATCCTCACAAACTGCGTGAATGCCACACAAAATTATGGAGCATTTATTTGAAAACTTAGGTCTGAACTCATGGACTACTCTATGCATTTTCATGGGGTAGAATGGCCTGTAAACCTTTCTATGACACAATAACTTTTTGAACATTTGTCCTCATTGCATGACTTTTGATTAGACTGGCTTTTTGTTTGTTTTTACACTTGTTTATTTGTTTGCTTTCTTTTGTGTGTTTTGGTGGGGTTTTTTTGTCAAAAACATTAGTGCACTCAATGTTATTGGTTGCTGTCTGAAATCAGAGGGCTAGTGTACCCAGTCACTGTTGCTCATTTGTGCTCACTGTGATGCCAGTGAAGATTGGCCTTTCCTTAGAGTCACTGATGAGTGAGGTGTGGAGGAACACACAGGCAAACCAGGTAACCCGAGGGCACCAGTATCTGGAAAACACTCTCCATAAATACAATTTTGTAAGGCACCATATTCCTCTAAGAGGTGGCAGACCAGCTGTGTTTCTCTGTTGAGCCACAACTGACTGAGGGTATTCTTCCAGGTGGCCAGGCCAGGGAGGAAGACTGCTGGTTTCCAGCCTGGTTGTAGTGTCCTTGGACGGGTGAAAGGTTTGGCACAGGGAATATTGTGCGTTCCCTAAATGTAACTGAAGGGAATACTAACTGTAACCACCAGGTCTCAGAGAAGCACGGGGAGAGCCTCTCCCCTTTGGAGCTCTGCTTGGTATGAGTTCAGCCACAATTGCATACACCATGATTTCTTCCTCAGTAAACCAGATGGGAGCCTGTTATTCTTTACCAAGACCATCTAACAATGTAGGACAACAAAAAAACTGTGATTTAAGGGTCAATGTCTTTTCCTTCTCTTGGACTTCACTTACAGGTTAGTCTAGCATTTCCTAACCGGTTTGGTCTTAAGTCATTCCACAGAGTTCTAATACAGATCCTTGAAGAGCTTTGCTTGTGCTCTCCATGCACAAGGCTTGCCAGTACAGCAATCTGGGTGCATGGGAAGTTGTGGTAGGTTGTGTGACAGCTTCCCTTTTTCTCCGCTATTCTGAGATCGTTTTCTCTTTCACTGTTCAATCTTGCTTTGCTTGGAAGGGAAATCACAGTTTTAGATGAAGCTGGCTTAGTCTTCATTGTCACTGTTTTAATGCTTGCACCTCTCACAACAGAACTATAAATCTAACTGTGTGGCTGGATTGCAACAAACCTAGCTTCTCAACAGATTCACATGAACGTCACATTTTTCTGAGCTTTTTGGCCCAACCTGGACTTCAGCAGTTTGATAGCTATCTACTCTTTTCCCCAACCCAAAACAGCTGCAGCTTACATGAAGCTATTCCATTGCTGAATAATGAAAAAAGGCAATGAGATCAGAAATGGTATTCAAACTTCTGTTATTCATGTCATCGATGGGACTGCTGTAAAGAGTTGTTAGCAGCTACCCAGATTTGCTTTCACAGAAGCAGATGCTTTGGTTTCTTTCCTCCTTGCATGAGTATGGAGGCCTCTTTATCCTCTTTCTGGTGTGATCATGGGCTCTGAATGAGTCTACATAGAGTCCTTTATAAGGCACTGAGAGAGAGTTATTAGGCTGATAGCCTAGACTGGCTGGCAAACACAAACAAAACCCATTCCTCTGTATGGCAGTCAGCTGCCAGTCTTCATGGGGTTTTCATGGTGTTCTTTCAACTACATGTAAATTATCCATTCTGCAAAATGGACTGTTCTCCTGAAGGACTAGGCAGCTTATCATTACCACATAATTTCCTCAAAGAAGAGCTGGCTCACTGGTCCTTTTCATGTCATTAATGAGTTACTTGAGCCAAAAAGCATAGCTTGTAATTATGATTGCATGAAAAAGGCTTTGTGAAGATTCTCCTGATCTCCTCTAGTAAGAAAATAGAGTGGACTCAAAATGAACTTTGACCTGGAAGTTCATCCTCAACATCTGCCACAACTGCATTTCAGGCAGATTCCTGCGGCATGGTATTTATTAGGCATGAGGTGTCCAGTCATTTCTCTTGATGTTCACAAAAGCCTAGATGCTAATTTGTGTTGAAGAGTGAACTGTGCCTATCATTTCATTCTCAACATATTGTCATTTACATTTCTGAGGTGAGAGTACACAGTCTGTTTTGATTGCCATAATTTAACTCAGAAAAACAAAAATCCACTGGAGCTCTATGATGACTAATGAAGGTGAATAATACCAAAATAGGGTAGCAGAACTTATTAACACTTGTGAATGAATTATGATAGATTTATATGCTTTTTCTGTTAACATATTTGTGTAACCACATTTAATCATTATGAAGATTTGGAGAAATTTGAAGGTTTGTAGGTTTAATTTCTCTTAAACCCCAACTTTGTAAAACCCCCATACTTATCAGTATTGTGTTATCCTTCTCCAAAAAAGGCTTACGGATACATTAGACAGTCACTTTTACCTGGAATACTTTAGATTAATTTAAAAGTAAAGCACAACAGCATTTTAACCACAGAATTAGAGAGAAAACTTCACTTGCAGGGCATGAAAAATCTAGATATTAATGAAATTTGGTCCGGACTTTAAGTTTCAGACATGGCCTAAACCATGCTGAATTACCAAATTTTTGTGAAGCAACTTTAATGTTATATTCATTACTCCAGCTGATCCACATCCACTGCCTGTTTCTGCAGCTTTGGTACAGTAGCCACTTCTCTGACTATTTTAAGCCTTCATCATCTGCTTAAACAGATGGAGTACATAATAATAGTGTTCTTTCTTTCTTCATCAAAAAAATACACAGCAAAAACAGGCGCAGTTCTGCCAGCATTAGGTTGGGTCAAGCTATTTTTTAATGGAGTCAGATTTTGAAGGGACAGATCACTAAAAATTAGTACAAATTAATGACTATTCCATAGCATGTGCGAGAAGAGCCTTTCATATCTAGGTACCCTTTGACTGCTAAAAGATCAAATATATTTGGAGTTAAACAAATGAAAGGTGTTTATAGCAACAACCTTAGGCTTGTACATCTGTGTTGTAATTAGAAATTATTCCATATGGCTTATTGACAAAAGGCTGAACTTGTATACAGGAAAAAAAAGGACTGCTAGAGGCGATAGCTTCTGTTAGTCTCATCCATATTTTGAGTTTAATCATCCAGGTGATATGGGCCTACTTTGTCCTTCTTTTATACTTAACAGGTCTCCATATTTCCTTCTAATTTTCCCTTCTCTCCCTGCAATTACCACAAAATAGGACAAACCTATCTCCTCTGTTCAAGACAGTGGACAAGCCCAACCCTGATGATGTAAAAATCTCATCCTGGCAGTTTCATTCCACTGCACAGAAATCAAGCTACCCCAAGCCTTGGTATTTGGACAGACTCTGACATTTCTACCTGCAGAGCTTCTAAATTCTTTGATACTCAATTTATGTAATTTTAGTGTGGGGAAAAAAAAAATGACAGGGCAAAACAAATTCCAAATGGTTCCTATTGCTGCCTCCACTAAATTTTCCAAAATTCAAAGTTCACCTCTCCTGAGTAGCCCTCCACTGCAGAGAAAAAGCAGCCACAACACACACTTGGACACTTTGATAGCATACTGCTGGTACACAGGGACACACTTCATTTGAGAGGTTTACCAGCCTTCTGAAGGCCAAGTCATACTAAAAACATAAGAACCACGTTTGGGTAGTAAATGCATGCAATGTCACAGATGGACTTATTTGGTTTTGTTAGCTCTGCAGTACATTTTGCTAGACTTCACACAGCAAGACGAGTTCTGTTTTCATGATTTTTCAAGTTTTTCAGTGTTATGCCCTGGTCTGCTCAGATGGTTTTGGGGAAGGTTGATTGATTCTCTCTGGCCAGTGCATAGGAGAAACAACAAAATTCTCAGAAAGTTCAATGGAAAATTTTATTAATTTTATTTTATTTGCAAACTTAAGAACATTAAGGTAGACAAAAGTACTTGGCAAATTTAAAACAACATCCAGAGAGAGGAAGGCATTTCACAAACTTTAACTTGCCAGACTTAAACTTAGCCAATTTTAACTTATCCAGACACAAGGCAATAATTAATATATTGACAGGGATTTTTCAGTCTGGCTGACAACATATTTTGATAATATTATTTATTATATTAGGAGAAGAAAGAGAGAAAGAGAGAGAGAAAGACCAAGAGTAGAAAGATGTCACCACCCATGGTTCAGTGATGAGACCTGATTGTTGCAATTCCAGTGTCTGCTGTTTGAAGTGATGGTCACAGTCTGGATCTGTCAGGGTAGGGGAAGCCCACGAAACAGAGTTCAGTGGGTTAATATACCTCAGGTTTATGGGACTGCCCAGGCACCTCCTAAGACATGACAGGTGTCTCTCACATCAGTGTAGCTGAGCCAGTTATGTGCCATCAGAAGGGCCACATACCTTCATATACACAAGTAACTGCCCCAGTCCACTCCTGGAGAGGAGGGGGGAGTTCCACACCTGTTCAGGTTGTTACAGGGAGGAAACTGATAAAAAGTACTATCCCATTACCTGCTTCCTATCAGCCTTCTCCCTCATCTGGCTTAAACCCTAGCATGTTGCTAAGCAAAAGTCGATTTGTGATGGTCATCCCTTGGTGTTCACCCCTCTGCCTCTGGGCTGTTACCTTACACATCATCAGCAATGCAGCCCTATTTTTTCAAAAGGCCAGTTGTTTGAAGCATTAACCATTAACATTTCAGTCTCTCACACCCAACTCAAAAGTAAAATTTGAAAAAATGCACAGAAATCTATCCTGTGGACTCAACCCCCTCTCAAATCAAAGACAAGGAGGTTCCAGTTGAAATTTGAGAAGAATTCCAGTCAATTTACATGTTGATTCATTCAATAACTTATGTGTGGATTCTTGATTTTGAACTCTTTACAATTCTCTTTTTACACAGATCATAGAGCTAACTATCCATTTCCAACACTGAGTTAAACAATATTATTTTTATATAATTCGTTGTTAAACTTCCATCTAGAAAGTATCAGCAAAATGCTGGAAGGCCAAGAAAGGCTCTGCTGCAGGAAATTCAGAGACCTCATTCACTGTCCACTGAAGCCTTTCTGTTTATAGAGAATTAGGCCTTATTTTTAGCCATCTCAGCTGTCCTTCTTATGCTGACATGATTTTCTATGTTGCGTTTTCAGCACTCTAATATTCCCTGCTAACATCTCTGTTCTTGGTAGAAATTTTAACTATTACTTCAGAGGACTAGAACTAAAATGATGCAGAGAATATTTAATAACAACTTCTTTATTTTTCAAAGCCAGGATTGTTGCAGGGCTTCAGTGAAACAGAAGTGTCTTGTACACATTTTCACATTTTTTATTTAAATGGATGTTTGTTGCATGAATTATGTTCTTTACACTATGATGCTGTGTATCTTTGATATATATTAATTTTGTCAGGTACTGCTATGTGTTCTGGAAAGCAATTTACACCTGCACAACAAAGAGGCAAAGTAAAGCACACTGTCTGGTAAGGTATTTTATGTGGGTTATGTGGCTACATAATATGTTAAACTCAGCAAGCAAAGGGTTTACTACATCATATCACTAAGAAGGCTGATAACAAAGGCACTGAGTGACAGTAAATGCTTTCCAGTTTGGCTGAAGTGAAAGGCAAATTCCAAATTTCCCTGTTAGAAAAGCACAAACCATTAAGTAAGAAAGAAATAATAAAGCATGAGTTGTGCAATGTTTAACCAAATTTTTTATTCTCTGTCCTCATAAATTTTGACTGAAACTGCACTGTAGATTAAAAGCCTTTAGCCTAGAGAGGGAATAATACTTACCTGTAGGGAAACAGGGTAAGAATACATAATTGTATCCCTAGGAACTCTGACTAAGAACATCTTGGAACAACAGTATAAGCTGTTCAAGCACAATAACTAATTTTTTAATTCAGGGTGTCTCTGAGACCTTCTTATTGATTTACTGTTTTGCTTAGTATTGAAATGTTCACTGTTCACTAAAACACAAAACACAGAGCACCACCCCATCTATTCCTGCACAAGATCTTCTAAAAGCAGATCAGTCCTAGTTCAAGTTTGATTTTTCACTGAAAATATTTTCTATTCCCTGCTGCATTATGTTTCTGTTAAAAAGCATTTTGTTGGGTTGTATTAAATTAATACTACACATCTGCTTGCTTTTCCTCTTGTCTTGTGAATAAAATGAAAAAGTAGGAAATTTCTATATTTGCATTACTTTTACAATAATTTTATAACATATCTTCTGTAGAGCAGTGCTTATAAGTAACTGGGACTTGTTAAAATGTGTGAGAATAGCAAACACTGAAATTAAATTGTGAAATTTAACAACCACAACTCACAACTTTCCTTTAAATATTTGAGATAGCCAGAGATTCTATTTTATCCTTACTAGGGAAAGGGATGATAGAAAGAATAGAACAATGCTTTAGAAAATGTAATTTGTCCAATTATGTCCAATTTTTCCTACTCTTAGCCAACAGAAAATAACAAAAGCAATAAAAGATGTACCTGTTGTTAGAATTGCATTTCATTACAAAAATCAGAAAAAATTAAACCTGTTTGTAAAGTCTTGTAATTTTTTTAAGTGCTGTCAAGAATGAAGTTGTTATTGTCACGTAAAAAGTAAGAATAATAAAACCATTTGAGATACAAATTTGACAGAACTAGGGAAATTAATACTTTTACAAAACACAATGCATGACACAGAAGAAAATGTATTTTAGCAAGGTCTTTAAAACATTGTCTGATAGAGACTTTCTCCAAAGTTACAGCATTTATTTCTCACCAGAAGAATTGGAATTACAGACCTTTTATCTGTTTCCATATCTTGATTGAACAAACACTGTGTGTATTCCAGTCTCACTTCTGATTTTCAGAAGGGTGACTGTGCATCTGCTCTGGGAGAGGTATGTCCGCCCCAGCTTGGGCCTGAGCTGGGCAAAGGGCTCCAGTTCCACTTTTAACAAGGTTTTACTCTGTCATTCACAGACAAGTCCTGTAAGTGGCTCTTCAACTTCTTGCTTTCATTCAGTCACTGTCATTAAGAGGAGGTTTTCAAAGCTACCAAGGTACCTCAAATAAAATTGCAAGCTGCTGTTCACTGAAGTGCCTGCTTCTCAGTTCAGCTTAGGCACTCCCCTCAAAATCTTCACTCACCAGATGACACTTTTCCAGTGCATTAAAATGATAGATCAGCATGTGAGCAATTGTCTCTTGACACAGGAGTGCAGCAGGAATGAACACTCTGCTATAAATCATACTAAGAAATACATACAAATATTACGCATAAAGAAGACATGTTTTGATCAAGAAAACAATGCCTATTAAATGAGACCATTTGCTTATGCTTACTTAGAACCATGATATTATATAAATCATTTGCTCTGCACTGTTCTTCTTTAGGCAGCCTTCTTTCTGTCCCTCTCCTTCCTCCAAAGTAACCTAAGTTTTACTGTCATATATCAATTCCTTTGACAACCAAATGAAGCAACTGTGTGGACAGATGAACTGAGGGTTTATCTTGATAAAACTTTAAAATGACAGGCATCTATAACACAACTACACACTTAGATATATCTAGGTATTTATATGCAACTGAACTTTAAGTAGGAAAAGAATGATCACAGCATTGCTTTCTGAACAACTGTATTTGCAAATTGCACACAATGTGTAACCCAAACAGCATTGATAGTTACTTATATTGGAAAAATTGTTCTAGAAGTAAACAGAAAAACAAAATCACTGTTTTAAATGCAATATGTTTTAGGGTCATTTTCAACAACCACATGGAGTCTGCATTGATTTTAGCATGAACTACCATAATCAACTTCTGAGGGAAGTCACAAAGCTCACCAAGATGACTTTCAAGTGAGTAGGTGAGCTAGCAATGGCTGGATACAAGAATCAGTAATGTCCACAGCAGATTTTACTTCAAGGCAAGCAAGGTATCTCAGTGAATTTACAACACATTCATGAACTGAAACCTATCGTTCTATCATCCATGAGTTTTCATGCATTGACATTCACACTATGTCTTTCCAATTTTATTTTTTTTTAAGGGATGAGTTATTTTCCTATCCAAAAAGTGCAAATGGAGAGACAACTTTTCAAGGCCTTGAAAAATCTTCATCTGTTTGCAACATCATCTCTACACATGCTTATGTATTTGGGGTTTGCTGACTTGGCTGTAGTCCTGCGGCAGAACAATGAGCCTGAAATAAATTCATTAGCCATTATGAACCTTCTTTTTCCTTACAATATTTCTAATCAGAGATGCTGTCTTCTTCATTCATTTACTAATTCAATGGATTTCAACAAGCATACCTCTGAAGTTAAGAATTAAACAGACACAGGGATTCTTAAAAAGTAACTAATGAAATAGAGACTGTTGCCAATCTGCCTGTTCACTGTAGAGGGATGCACATCACTACCAGAAGGCAGAAAAATACTTTTTAAGCTATCTATCTAAGTAAATAAAACGTTGTTATTGTGAATAAAGTGTCACTTTAACTTCCTTTAAGCACGATTAATGCTGCACAAGGTGAGCCATCGCATTCTTCACTTAGTGACACTGTGTTAGGTATGTCTCAGTGAGTTCATTACTGAAATTCTGATAACACCTGGGAAAGGTGAATACAAGTGAAGATTTGGCTCTGCTGGTCTCAACAGCAAGAGGTTGCTAGACTTTTAACAGATAGGGTTTTGAGGAGATGCAGTTAAGGAACCAACTACATGTAATGAATGATAGCACAGGATTAACAACTTAAATGTAAATTGTGGCTTTTTATGACTGGCAAAGTTCCTACTCTCCTTCGTGTCTGAAAGATGGACTTGGTTTAGACAGAATATGGATACAAGTACTCATTACAATTTTTGATGAAGTTGAAAAGCATCAGCTGAAGGCCCTCCACTGTCATACTCCAGTATCAATTGGATTTGACTGAAAGCTTCAGAATAGATAATATCAAACTATTTGACAAGTGTTCCTTCTAGGGAACTTACTATTGCATTTGTCTTAATTATTAATATAAAAATTCCACAGAAGTAGAATACATCTTTTATTAAGGTTAACAGTAAGAAATCTGATAATTCTTCAGTAGCTTCATATTATCTTCAGAAAATAAATAATGAAATTAAAATAATTTCAAAAAAATGTGTATGCCCTCTGCCACCAGAACTAATCATGTCTTTTCTGTATAATGCAAAGAGGTTTGTAATAAAAATCTAGGTATACATGGGTTGTAGATGAAAAATAAGTTGTACCCAACCCAGAACTGAGTATAAGCATTCTTGACAATAACAGCTTAATGTATCCCATAAACAGACAACTGCATTTTCTTGATATATTTTGAGCGAGAAGATAGTTTTAACACAATGGAAAACACTACGCTCAGGAAACAAAAAACATTTTCCAGCTCACTGCTGGAAGACTCCATAGGTCTGCTCATAAGACTCCAATGTATTCCCATGTGTTTTGAATCTTTAACCTTCAGAATAAAGAATTTAACACTTCAGAACACATTTTGAAGTTACTTTAACCCTTGAGTGTCCTTAGTGCTAGGAAAGACAATCATCCCCTTGTGCAGGTAGAAAATTAGATTCTTAAGAAAAACAGCTTTTAGAAAGAGTGGTTTAAGTGAAGCAGGAGCAAAAGCCCATGCAGAGCAACCATGAGATAAGAAGAGAAAGAACTCACCCCTGCATAATGGCACATTATTATTTGAGACAGCATCTAGTTCCTCAGAAAGGGTGTTGTAGATTCATATGCTGAAATCCTTTGTACATTGTAAACCAAAAGAATCATGGAGAAGCTGAAAGTTTCCAATTCATAGCATAACATAGCTTTAAACCAGCTAAACATGTTAACTATTCTGTTAGAAGACAAGCCTTAAGAACACTGAATAAAGAAAATAATATAGCAGTAATTGGTTTTCTTCAAAATATTTTTATCACCTCTTGTAGTTAGTACTATTTCAGTCTTTCAGTGAGAGGGGAGCAAGTGTTTAGACAAAATGCCTAGGATAGTTTGGAAGTCTGCAGAAAAACCTGGTTAGTGTTTTTCTTGGTTATTTAAATTGTTTTCTTGTATAAGAAAGGTAAGTTTCTTGCAAAAGTCATTCTAGGTAATTATTGCCATACACCAGTTTGTGTATCTGTTTCCTTAACAAGGAGAGGCCTTTAGACAAGGTACTGAAGAAACAGAGAAAATAACCAAGTCAATACAGACCCACTGGATTTTGTAACCATATTATTCTCAGCCTTCTAAGAAGAAACTGCTCATCTTTTGCTCTTCCAGCCTAAGGCAAAAATTCACAGGCCCAGCTGCAAAAGGTTAAGCTGCCAATTCTCCTACACAAAAGCACCTTCATTTTCACCCTTACCTTTCAGCTTTAAAAGGTCATTTTCTGCTTTCTTCAGCTCAGATTTTCAGTGTGGATTCATAGCTGATATTACTTAGCATATCCTCATTAATGTAAGTGAGATTAAGCTAAATTTCAGTGCTTAGAAAAGATTGTTAAATATATAATTAAGGGTAGATTCAGGTCATCAAAATATATCCTAACCTTAAGACTGGTATTTTTACTTTTATGCTTTTTGTGTACTTGTTCTCAGTGTAATATGTCTTTTGGTCAGATGTAGCTCCTCTTTCAGAAAACATACAAATGCTCAAACGAACAGCAGCTAGTTTGCAAATTGTACATGAATCTCTAGTTCTACAAAACCAGTCATTTCATGACTATGTGAGGGGCAAGCACACCAGAAAAGAAGGATGAGGTCATACCTTGATTTTACAGTCCTACCATATATGCTATATTAATATTGATACAATTTTCATCCTTTTTCACCAAAAAAAAGTAAAATTCAGATCTGGGTCAGCCTGAAAATCTGCAATTCACCTCTGAATTTAATCCATGCTATACAAAATGTAGAGAAATCTAATGCAGTGTTACATGTAAAAGGGAATTTTTCGTTTGTTGGTACTGAATTAACATAGTTTCATCATGCTAAACTCTTCACATCAGACTGTTCTGTGACTACAGATAGGTTGCTGATGTCAGTTTTCAGATATAGACCTCATACCTCAAAAACAGACCTTTTCACCTTCTCTTTAATAAATAGATTTCAGGTAAAATCTCATTTAGCATCCTGACCCTTTTGTATTGAAGTCACTTAGAGCATCTTTGAAGGTCTTTGGAGAGAGGATCTACACATCAGCAGTACACAAGGGTGTCTGGCCTATGCACTGCTCAGAGAATAGACATGGTTATGTCATGAGTTATTAATTTCCTAAGATCCCTGGGAGTGAAATTTACTTGGATGATATCTATTTACTATTTACTTGGATGTTATCTTGATCGCTTCAGAGTTGTAAGTGCATCCAAAGCTGCCTATTTCTGCCACAGTCCAAGTGTTTAGAATCCTAAAGACTTCAGCAAGTATAGAAAAATCTATATGACCTCTTCCTCTAGCTCTGGCCTGCTGGGATTCACAGCGGATGTGTTAATGCTCACTTCTCAGAGAGGGAAGCTATTAGGGCAAGCTGTTCTGCTGCTCCTCTCATCAAGGTGGTTTCTGTATGTAGGAGAGTTCCTTGGGTTACTGGAAGCCCTGCTCCCTTCTGCTGTTATGACCCTACTTGTTTTAACAGTTGAAGGACAAGATGAAATCAGTGAGAAAGAAACTGCTCTTTTGTCACAGACATCTTTAGCAGAAGAGAAAGAAATCCATCACTGTCCTGCATGCCCCAGCGATCCTGAGCCAAAGGCTCAGGTGGAAAAATTGCCCTGACTCGGGAGAAAGGTGGTGGTTTCCCAGGAGTCTATGCTACCAATAAATAAATATCAAATAGTATGCATGCTAGTTATACTCACAGTTTAGCTAACCCCTGTTAAAGCAACATCACTTTCCTCTACTCCTATAATACGTGAGCTGAGATTTACTAAGGGAGGCACCTGAAAATACTGCTGTATGATAGAGAGGGTCTGAACATTGAGAAACCAAAAACTTCAAACAGCAGGGCTAGGAATATATCTTTGTGGATTAAAGGCTAATCCCTTCCTGCAGCTAAGGCTAAAATTGGCACTATGCTCATTTCTCCCTCTATCTTCAGTTCAGTGGAAAATTATAATGACATTATTGCTGAGACTGGACATAGTCTCATGTACAAACAAGTTAATGGGGAGCATAGCCTTTGTGATTACATTTTCTTTATTTCCAAGTATTATAAAACCATGTAAAAGCATGTATTATCTTCTACATAACAAAAGCTATTCATTTGCAATAAGAAATTAAATTATGAATGTTGCATAATGGAGAAAGGCAATGTTATGTGTAATACACAGACTCTTCATTTTGATGTACAATAATTGTGATATTAAACTCAAATAGAACTCTTACCTTAATGAAAAATGAAAAAAAGAAAAAACCCAACACAACTCAGAGTTTTATTAGAGGCAGGAGTCACTGCAAGGTTAAACAGACCACAAAGCATATTAAACATGATACCATTGAATGCAACTGGACAAATTAAAGTTGTTGAAAGTGCAATATGTCTGTATAATTTGCATTTCTGGAGGCCTTATTTTTGGGATGAAGGCAAGAACATGTAAGAGCACTGAAGGCAAAGTGATGCAAGACTGCAGGCTACTGACAATGGCTTACTGGAGAGTTTGCTAGCCAGCACATCTCAGACTGGTGTTTCCTGCTGCCTCATTGCCACTACTGTCAGCTTTTATGACCAGCTTAACTCTAGCTCTAACATGTCCACGTACTTACATTAACCTATTTCCAAGATCCTGTTTATTTTCCAAGCTGCCTGTTTATAAACATTTAGCCTATTGGCGCAGCACGCAGCAACTCATCGCTCTGCTCAAAATACAATGCTTCAGCAGAGCAATCTTACCATATTCTTGCTTTCATGGAAAACCTGAGATTAAAAACTGCAAGGTGAACACCAAGTGGCTTTTATTAAAGATCTTTATTTCTTGGCAGTTTAACAGCCGTGAAAAATTCCTGAATGCATGTTCAATGTATACACAGAAATGTACAAAAACAATATAACATCTCTGACTATTATTACACAGATTCCTGTGAATCTAGAAAGCTTTTCCATGTTTCTATACTACTGTATTGCAGTACTTTATTCTGAAGTATTGGGGAACCAAAAGTATCCCATTGGTGCTGGCATATTTTTTAAGACTGAATGAGTTTATAGGGTGTGAAGTTCTGGTCAACAGCATGCTTGCTATGAAAAAAAAAAAAAAAAAAAAGAGACTAATTTTCTGGTGCTGCTCAAAAGTTGTAAAATGGTAGAAATCCATTGTATGAGTAATTTAAGCAATTTAAGAAATTAAATAAATGGGGCTAATTTATAGGGGGAAAAAAACCTCTATAGGATCCCACCTGAATTCAGTGTTTTAGACCAATGTTTTAGACTTAAGTCTCAGAGAGGGAGTAAGCTTTACAAATTGTTACAACAACACTCCTTCACTGTGTAATGTTCCCCATTCATAGGTAAGTGAATACAGCATATAAAGGGAGGATCCTGATCTGTTCAACAGAAGCCAGCAACTGAGAAGTTAATCTGGAGTGGGCTCTGAACCACAGTGCCTTTTCTTCTGTTGCCATTAATCTGTAGAGCCATAGCTGTGACAGATCTCTGAGAAAAATTGGGATCTGCTTCTATTTTTCTAACACAATATAGTGTAACTTTTTCCAAACACATGGAGTTTTCCATTGAAGAGGGTATTTTCCTCTCTGTTTTTGGTCATGAGATGTGGTATCATCCGGTGTAACAGCTATATGGAGAGAACTGAAATTTATCAATATCTGCCAATACATTTTCCTCCTGCATATCTCTTCAGGATTCTTATCTGCGCAAAGGTTTCAGTTGTAGAATTGCTATGGTTTGTTATATTACAGAGTTACAGGGTTTTTTTGAGACATTTTCTTAAGCAAGACTTTTTGATACTCATCTGAATGTAGTGAGGGAGATGCCTGTCTTCCAGAATTGAATTTCCTGTGCACTAATCTCCTTGGACCTCAACGGGAATGTTTTGACACATCAGTCACAATATAAACAACTCAGTTCTTTCAAAGGACACAAGTGCCAGCAAACAAAGTCTCCTTTCCTGTCTTTCTTAATTGTCCCAGTTCAAAAAAACCAAACATGTTGACCATTAATTCCAGTCCTTGAA
>NW_028256164.1:0-27412 GCF_971803275.1 Cyanistes caeruleus | reverse complement strand
CCTCAGGTTTTTTCTGGTCATGTGGATTCCTACATCCAGAGGTTTCAGCTGCTTCCTTCTCTAAAGCAAAAGTTAAAGTATCTCGAAAACCTTCTAAATGGCAGTGATAATTTCACTGGCTGTCCCTGCAAGAAACATTTACAGAACTTTCATAAACAATGCACATGATTAATTAAGATTCCAGAAGTTCGACTCACTATGAATATTTTCATATTTTGGTCTGATATTGTAAACAACTCTAATTTAACTGTTTCAGGGAAAGAGACAAGGAGGGAGGAAGGAAAGGAAAGAAGGAAGGGCAGAAGGTAAATTATCTCCTACTTTTTTCCTAAATTGTTGTGTAACCCTCAAGCTTTAACCCGGCTCCTTCCAGAAGCAGCCAGAACTACTGCCAAGTGGCTGAGAGGAAAAGTCAAATTAAGAATGTTTATACATAATTCCATCCATTTTGGCCCAATGAACAAATAGTAAAATAATTAATAGCAGAGAATTTTCCTGCGCTCATTTCCACCCAGGAATGTCTTTGCCTCTGAAAGAAATTATTCTGTGCCTTTGTAACTGCTGAATACAGCTCCTCTTATTATAGAGCAGCTTAACCTGCAGGCTGTGTATCTACAGTTTTAATAACTTCATTGTGCAGGAGCAGTGTGTATTTTAGAGGACTTCCTATTTCCATTTCTCTGCAGCATTTATGGGCAAAGCAGTGCACAGAAAGCCACCTTAAAGTTCCTAAAGTGTCATTGTAGTGGCTCAGCTCAATAAAAAAATCCTGTGAAAATTAAACACCAACAGGTATTGAGAGGAGAAAAAAAATAATTTCAAAACTATGTGAAGTATTATAAATTATGGTGTTAAAAAATGATCCTGAGAGCTGTATCTCCCATGGAAACAAATCATTGTATGATCAGAAGTTTTTTATCACTGGCCTTGTTAAATTCTAAACGCTGTGCCCCTGCTCTCATTCTGCTCCAATCTTGATCTGTTCCTTTCTGCTTTGATTCTCTCTTTTGAAAACTCACATGAAGAGGTTAAAAACCAAAGATAGCAATAAAAATTAAACCACAAAAAATCTACACAGCCAAAACTCAAGAATTTAGGTTTTTAACTATATTAATGTTTTATTGCATCTTAGTCAGTGGCTGAATATTTTAAGGATAGAAACAGTTCATTTGAATATGTCTAATGGCAAATGCAACACACTGAAAACTTTTTCATGCATTATTCCACAATAAATACTGACTAGAAATAAAGTGATACAACAGTGAAGTAATTTTTGTGAATATATCAGAATTTACTATTTTTTTTTGGCTAGTACACAGCATAATAAAGCATTTTATGTGGGGTGGTAAAAGAATTACCTTTACTTACATTGCCCAAATCTTAAGAATGAAAGCAGTTGCTTTGGTAATAAGCTTAAAGAAAGTTCTTTTGAAAATTAGTTACACATGTCAGCTCCTTATTTAGGATAAGATTCCAGTCATTGATACTTGAGATTAAGGAAAAATAATCCACACATCCACCAGGAAATCTGCATTCTAGGGAGCATTTCCCTTACATGCTGCAGGAATTTGGAGGAAGTCTGTGGGAAAGGCAATAAGCTCTTGAATGCAAAACTAATTTTAAATGTCTTTGAAAGCAAAACAATACAATTCCTATGGCTTTTAGTGCATTTTTGTGTGTATGTAAAAAATTAGTTGCATTTATCTTTTCCTCATATAATCGAAGAAAAATACAATCTTAAGGCAACCTCACATTGTTTTCAAAATCAGATTGTGATAATATCTCTTACTGTGGAAATCCTTCCTTTCTATAGCCAACACAGAGGTATTCAAATCAAGTTAAAATATACTTACTATGATTTTTTTAAAAAAAAAATTATTACTTGAAACACATTTTTTTTTCTTTTTTTTATATGTTTACCTAAAATATATTACTTCATTTTAAGGAAAATATATTGTAGGGTCAATTTAAAACAATTAAAATTAGCAGGTTTTGTTTGGTTTTTTTTTTTAAATCAAGCCTTTTTATATAAGAGGTGGTTTTGCACTAAAAATACATTTATGGGTATAATTTTGAGAGCTTTGCTTCACTACCCAGTTGCTAACAACAGATTTTGGGTTTGTCTGTCCATCCATTTTTGCAGAAATGTTTTTAGAAGCAAGGCAGAGCCAGCAGCGCTCTGGGAGCACATCCCTCAATGAACAGTGTGGAAAGGCAGCAGTGATTTTAGGATTTGCCCCAACCACCTCCTCTTGAATTAAATGGAGATATGCATTTAAGGCTTATTTATGAGCTGCAAATCAGCTGTTTCTGTGCACAGGTTGCAATAATTATTATGAGTAAAGAGTTCCTATAGAGGTAGAAAGTCTATTGACATTTCCAGTGTGAAAGGTGGGAAATCCTGGCTGTCTGTAAAAGATGGAAGTGATGGTGGGAGATGGAAGTGATGCCTGGGCTCTTAGAGAGGAAGATGGTGTGGGCTTTTTACATGAGTTGTCCTCATCAATGGAAGTCTGAAAACACAGAACATCTGAGAATTCTGCCCCTGTGTGAGATTTGTCTGAGCTCTGGGAGTCGAGAGTGAACTGAGCACTTTTCCCTGTCCCTCTCCACCTCCCCAGGCAGCACAGAATCCCAGAACAGCTGGGCTTGGAAGGAACCCCTGGAGATGGTCCAGACTGGCCCCATCCCCCCCACCAGGGCAGGGTCACCCAAAGCAGGTGACACAGGGATACATCCAGGTGGGATTTGGATGAATCCAGAGATGCCACAGCTCCCTGGGCAGCTGTTCCAGTGCTCTGGCACTCTCCATGGAAAGCTCATCCTCGTGCTAAGGTGGAGCTTCTTGTGTTTTATTTATAAACTTACACCTCGTTCTGTTGCTGGGCACCACTGAAAAGAGTCTGGCACCATCCCCTGACACTCCTTGGAGATATTTATGTGAATTAATGACATCCTTTCTCAGTCTTCTCTAGACTAAACAGCTCCCTCAGTACACTTTAGATTTATTTCTTGAGGAATTCAGAAGACAGCAGGTAGTGGATAAAACTCTGAATTACAAATTTCCAAACAACTAAAGAAATGTCTGTTATCAGACAACCACTTTGACACATTGGGGGAGCAATATTTAGTGGCTCTGCTAAGTGCCTGTGTCTTTCCTGGGTATGGCACCGCTTTGGGAAATGGAGAAAAGCTTTATTTCCTGCCTTGCCACACGGCTCCTGACAAATCCCATCCCCTCCTCCTGCCAGTGCTCCTACTTTTTGTTTGTGTCCCACAGTCCTCACAGCAGAAACTTTCTCCTACTGCTTGGCTGTGCAGCATTCATCACCATAGGATTTTGATTTTGGCAGGAAAATATTTTTAGAAATATAATGTAGTACTAGTAATAAAAGGAAATAATATGGAATACATCACTCCCCAGGACTAGAATAAGAGGTTACTACAAATTCATTGCATTCAGTTTTGAATGTCCTTTGCAAATTGACAGAATACAAATAACGTTTTCCCTGCACTCCCTGACCTATTTTCTAATCTGCTTCTGCTTTCAGAAAAGACATAATAACTGTCTTATTTTTACTCACCTTTCTGACCTTGATTCATCTGTGCTATTCCTTTTGTCCCCATCAAATCAGCTTTAGCATTGAGAATGACTCTTTAAAGAGAGGACATGTCCTGCATGTGTTGCTTTTTTCATTCCAGGCTCTGTATGTGTGTCTCTTCATCACCTTATTTACTAGAACAATTAATTACTTTGTTTTTGTCAGCTGACAGCAGAAATATCCGTGTCAGTATTCATGGGATTGATATCCTTTAATGCCTCTCTTAATTTTCACTGTGGCTCTTAATTGTCACCAGGCTACTTCAGCTCTTTGTTGGAAGATCATTTACTCTGATGAACACTTCATTATTTCCCAGCACCATCCTAAAAATTCTGTGTCAGTTTATCCTAAAATTTAACCAATGATCCAGAAATGTCCATAAGATACCTTGGACGTTATGGGGGCAAATACCATGAGATGATTCCTAGGATGAGCACCAGTGATAAAAGTTGGACTGGTTTTGTGCAACAGGAAGATGAATATTTTATTTCAGTATTCAAATCCTGAGTTTCAAGTTTTCTTGGCATTCTGTCCCACCATTTGTTGGGATTTTTTTGTTTGGTTTGGATTTTTGTTTGTTTAGTTTTTTAAATTTAAATATTTCAAAATTTGCTCAGTGAAAATAAACAAAAACCTGGGATGATGCCCCAGTGTGACCTCAGTGCAAAAGATTGAAGAGAAACAAGAGTTAATACTTACCCTTGTGGCATTCTGAGCAGGCTGGGCATATTTTAAAGAAATTTTTATGTGGCTATCACAGTTTTAAAGGGATTCTCAACTCACAGGCATCTTTTAAAACCTCTGCTAAGAGAGCAAGTGGACCTAGTGCAAGATTTTCACTATTTGAATGTTTAAGTACAGGAGCTGTTGCAGATTGAAAACACTGGGGAGTAACCAAGGGGAAATTTCCCAGTATTCAAAGGAGAGTTGAGAAAAATTGAAGAAATATCACCAAACATCTGCCCCAGATGTGATGCCATATATCACACTTAGGTGAGGCACTCTAAGCTTGAAATTATTTCTGTGAGCAAAAATTTCAGGGTTTTGGTGCTGCCTTGCCTCTCTCTGCTCAGTCTTTATTAGACCTGCTGCTGCCCGTGTTATCTTCAAGTGGAAAGTTAAAGGGGACTAATGCATAATCCACAAAACCTCTGCACACCATTTCAGAAGGTAGGGCCATCAAAAAGTTCATGCTAAGTAGACTGCTCCATTCAGCAATAAAGTGACATAAAGCACCCACTATTCATTCAACAGAACACTCAAGACAGGGGGCAAAAGTGCTCCAGAAAAGCAGGTTTTGCTGCAGGCAGCTGTAGACACATTTTTCATTTCATCTTTCACCCAAACCTTTATCACCAGGGCGAGTACTATTCAACTGTTATAGGAGATTGGCTCTCTCCTGATAATGTTTTTTCAGCCTGTTTGCTGATGTCAAGAACACTGAGCTGCTGTATCTCTATTGCACCTTTACAGAGGTGAAAAAGAATAAAGGCTTGGAGTCAGCCCTTTGGAGTCAGCCCTTTCTGATTAAAAAAAAAAAAAAACCAAAACAAAAAACAACCTAAAACATACACATTTAAAGAATCTTTTATTTCAAAGTGAACTGTGCTATATTAGTTAGTGTAGGTTCATCAACTCAGCTCTTCCCTTATTTAAAGGGGGAATTTTATTTGACTTGTCTCTGCTAAATCAAGTAAAGGCAAGAAATTACAAAAGGCTCAGGGTTTCAGGGAATTTTTGCTTTTAAACTGATAATGGTTATCATCACTAGGGAATAGAAACTGCACCAAAGTAGAATTAAAAGAAATTATCTGACATGTCATTATGTGCATCCAGTCATCCAAAAACTTAGGAGCTGTGAGTGGTTCTGGCAAAACCAGTATTGTAAGCTCTGCCCTGGAACAAGCCATAAAGCAAGCAGAAGTCAGCTTTGGTCCTTTGGAATGTTTTATTCAACAGCAGACCCTTCCTACTGCTCCTTTTCTCCAATGGACACGGACACCCTTTCTCCATGGCAGAGGGAAGTGGGGGCTGTGCCAACACTGCCATTCTCCAGGTTTATATCAGCCTGAGGCAGCACGAGCTGCTTTGCTGGAATACTTATTGCCTTTCTCTGCTTTTGCCCTGAGCCTTCCACATTCTCTTAAAATGGAACAACAGCCATGAAAGAATTCCCATTTCAAAAGCAGAAGTCAAGAAGGAGAGTTCTGGGAAAGGAGTCATCAAGGCAGCTGGATGGATATCATATTTTATTATTTTTTTTTAAAAAAAAATCTCTATATATTTATATATATAAAACTTGGGTGAGAGCCGGTGCAATCCTTGAGCTGCCTTTGCTGTCCCTATTCCCTCAGCCCCGGGTCAGCAGCGCTGGAAAATGCCCTCCCTCGTTAGGGGCCGGGAGAAAAGCGGGTGTTCCCGGTTCTAATGGCCAGGTGTTCGGGCACAAAACCCCGGCTGCCAATCGGCCCTAATTAGCACCTTTCTGAGCAGCCTCCCCGGAGAGGCGCAGAATGAGCGGCTGGGAGCGAGCCCCAGCCCGGCTCATCGCTGGAGGTGAGCCCTGCAGGTCAAGGTTGAGGGGCAGCCTCAGGAAGCTTCGCCTGGGCTCCATGAATAGAGAACTTCAGTCCCCGGGATTGTCAATCTGGCACCTTTCAAAAGCACTAAATTCACTTAATTAACAGGCAAGGGGAAAAAAAAAAAAAAATAGCCTTCCCTAGCAACTCTTGCATCAAATGGCACTTATGTTACCTTATATTCTGAGCACCTAACCCTATTAGCATGGCATTGTGTGCTCCTCTTGGAGTGCCTTTATGGACACACCAATCTTAACATGCACACTAATGTAATACAGGGAGATTTAGCAGCATTTTCAATTAAATTGACATTACCGTGGCTCTTTTTTTTTTAAAAAAAAAAAAAAAAAAAGTATTTTCTGTTATCTGTTATACACCCTTAATTTCACACAGGAGCGTTTTCCCTGTATTAATATTCCTTTTTCCGTGCAATTAAATCACTTTCTCCATTGAATTTCATGCTTTCCCTGCTCATTTTGTCCTTTTCCTTCTTCTTTTTTTTTTCCCCTTTTTTTTCTTTTTTCTTCTGTTGGCCCAAGGCAACACTTTGCATTGCTGTGTTCTCATGAGGGATCCGTTTATTGTCTGCTGGGTCTACAAAAACAGCACAAAAATATATTTTTTTCCCCTCATTTTCCTTCCAAAGAGATGCAGGATATACTAATTTGTAAAATAACACAATATGGAGATAATAATTACCCATTTTTGTTCTGTTCTGAGTGTGATTATTCACAGTTGTGTAATTCTTAGGGCTACAGGCACGAAGGAGTCTGCACTTCACAAATTTGTTTTAACAGTAGATAAGTGGAGTTTTCCAGGTATAAAACTCAGAAATCTCTTAATAGATTCTCTTAATACTGTTATAAATACCTGTATTTATTCCAGTAGGTGATGTTTTTCAGTGCTAATGTGTTTGCTCTTCACGTTGGAGTAGATGATTATGCTCTAAATTAGCTATCAGTGAATAACCAAGTTGCACTTGGCAATTTTTATTTTATTTTTTTTTTGGTCCCATAACATCCTTTTGCATCTCCATTTTTTCTTCTTCCTAGAGCTCTCTCTGTTCTGTGTCTCTTCCTGTAGATGACAATCTTGAAAGGACATTCTCAGCTCTGAAGGTTTTAGGTGAAAAGTATTCTGAATAGAAAAAGTATTATCAGATGGTGCTTTCTGAGCAATGGCAGCTGTTAGAGGTTTTCCCTCAAGAAAACAAGGTTGTCCTCCAGATATCTAATGAATTATCTTAAAGATAATTCAGGGGGACAGGGCAGTACTTTTCTTGGTGGAACTGCTTGCTTTTGTGGCCAAAAAACAACTTGTTTTTTGCAATTGCCCTTATTAATCCAGCTTTAAGGTAATGAGGTGTTGTTCAGAGTGGGCACTACCCCACAATAACTAACACACATCAGATAAAAACACAATCAATAGAAAATACATTGATTTTACTCTATAATAAACCAAAGTATGGCAGTATTGGCCCTCGGTGAGTCAATCTGGGGACTGACTGGACCTAATTAACTCTGATCTTTTTATCTTTTATTAATTGTCTTCCTTTTAATTTTCCCACACACACACAGAAAATCTGTTTTCCATTAATTAACCTGGAATAACATTCCAGGTAATTTTTAAGCAATGAAGAATGCTGTCAAACCATAGGAATGTATTGATTTTAACACCAGAGGGACAACAATACAAAGTACATAATCGTGTTGTAAATTACTTTGTGAAATACTTCCTAAGTGAATTTTAATTAGTGAATCATTCCCAGTCCAGGATTGCAAGGCTGCTTTTAGATGGCATTTTGTCATTATTATTATTCAGTAAATGGCCACCAAGAATTCTTTCTGAAATTTGCCTTAGCTACCCACTTTTGTAGCAATATAATTTATGTCACAAGGAACATGGAAGAGGATTTCCTGGAATCCTTTATATTTGTTAATCTATCAATGCTCCAGGAAAAAACAGTTCCTTGTGCCTGAGTTCCACTGAACCCCCCTCTCCTGGGGGTTTACTCTTCAGGTTGGAGTAGATGATTATGTTCTAAATTAGCTATCAGTGAATAATCAAGTTATACTTGGCAATTTTGGTTTTTTTTTTTTGGTCCTATAACATCCTTTTGCATCTCCATTTTTTCTTCTCCTTCCTAGAGCTCTCTCTGTTCTGCATCTCCTCCTGTAGATGAAAATCTGGGAAGGACATTCTCAGCTCTGAAAGCTTTAGCTGAAAACGATTCTGAACATAAAATTATTATCAGATAGAGCAGGATTGACCCGTTGAGGGTCACACCCAGGTCCCCACCCCTGTGTTATCGGTTTTGTCGGGTGTGTTATCCTCCATCACAACATTTGCATTTGTGAGGGGATGGGCAGTGAGCTCTGGGCAGGTTTCCAGGATTCCCTGGGATCAGGACACATTTCCAGGGCAGGCAGGAGTCCCCCATCCTGCCCAGCACTAGGGAGGCATGCATGCCCTGGGGCAGCAGCGGATTTCCTGCTCACACCCTCCCAGGCGCTTGGTGTCTTTCTCTTCTAAGATCTTTTCTCAACAAGCCCTTTTTTACCTTATCTTCAGTTTCTCGGAGACTTTTCCTCTCATTCCTCCGTGTTTCTGTTATTCATTGTCCATGTTGCCTTCAAAGCTGACCTGGTCCAAACCTCCACTCTTACTTCCAGTTACCTTTGACATCCCTCTGCTTTCTTCTCTCTTCAGTTCATCTTACTGGATAAAGGCACCACGATTTAAAGAAATAAAATACAGTGTTCTGTCAAAGACAGCACTATGGTTACCTTAAAGAATACAGTGATTTTAAACCAGAAAATAATTCCATTTAATAATTTAACACATTTAAACTGAGCATCTGATGGAATGTCACCAAAAGTCTCCAAATGTGTAATTAGGCAAAGAATAGGGAGGGGGGAAAAAAGCACTTCGATGACATGTATGGATGAAAATTAATGAATAAAACCAAGAAAATTGGGTAGAGATTAAATTTTCTGTCCAAGAGCTGGACTGGAAGTGTGTTGGTAGAAAAACCGGGGGTTTTTTTGGTAGATATTTCAAAACATATCACCAACTGCTTAAGCATCTGTGAAAAAATAAGACCCAAGGTGCAACTACATCAGAGATATTCTGGATCTCTTGTTTTAGGCTATTTTCTAAACTGTGTTTCTATGAGACTGAGAGCGATCTGGACTCAATGCCATCTATTATTTTAAGCATTTTAATTTTGGTTAATATTTTCCTTTGTTAATTTTGAACTTAATTTACGCTTGCTGTAATCCTGGGACTCCAAAAGATAAATAATGTCATAATTAAATAACAATGAACAGAGAATTCTTCTATCCCTACACATGAAACTCATGTAAAATCATGACATGATTTTAGGAGATTGATTTCTTGGATAAAACTGGATATTGTGAGAAAACTCTTCTAGGGAGGAACATTGCAGAACTGTTTTATCTTCTCTTACTGCCAAGGACAGGATTCCCCATTTCTCTGTTGCTCCATTCATTCCACCACTGCAACTTTGAGTAAATGGGAATAAATTTGGATGTGTGAGTGTTAAATCACATCTGTGCACTGCAACTGATGGAGAAGGGGGTCCTGATTCGTCTCCAGGAGGATTAGCAGAGCTCGCCTTGTGGCTTCAAATGTGATTTTCTTTTTCCTGATGGCAGAGCACTAAGTGAACACAGTAACAGAATTCTACAACTCTGGAAATTGTTAGAACTTTTCTTTAAAGCAGGAAAGTCTAAGGGCCTTTAGATTTATAAAAGATTTTGGAAGGGCCTGACCACCTGAAATTGCCAACAACGTTGGTACTGTGGGTTCCCAAGAAATGAGATTTTTATGCCTACTGTGGGCTTCTTTTGGGCTGAAATTGGATGCATTCTTTGATAAAGGGCCCCCAAAGAAGAAACATGTACACAGTTGTGATAAACCTGCTCATTTTTAAGTCAAATTTATGAATCTGAATCCACAGCTGAAAACAAGGCCATGCTGTAGGAATGAAGACAAATATTTAGCACAAAATCAGAAATGGGTTTCTGAAAATAAGAGATTGTTAAAGTTATGGTGAACGTGTACAAATTGCAAAATATCAGTAAGTCTTCTCTGCTGCAAACTGATCTAAAGCAGCTTTCCTGTTTCCCCAGCAACCTTGAGCAATGCTAGCTTGTTTCTTTGGAAGTAAATTAAATGTGACTTTCAAGTAGTTCATTATTTCAGTGGCCACAATGCCTTTTGGAAGCAAGGACTTTCGATAAATCATATTAGGATTTGCTGCACTTCTGAAGGGAGGCAGATAAAGGACTTCTGCAGAAATAGTTTTCAAATCTAGTACATTTTTTTTTTCTTTTGGAAATAACAAAAATTATGTTTCTATTGATACAGGAAAGAAAAAAAAAAATGAAACACATTTGCTGTGTGTAAAGAAAGGTCAAATATTGTTTGGTGCTGCAGGTAGATGTGCACAACCCTCAGACACAGCTCCACCTCAGCTGTGGGGCTGAAACTTCTGGAAATGCTGGCACAGAACATCCACACTCAGCCCAGCCCCTCCAGTGCTCAGGACTTGGCATCCTGAGAAATCTTCCAGTCTCTTCCATGAGCCAGCCTGTGTGTGTGTGTGCATCCGAGCTGTGACATCTCCAGGGGACCGTAGGATGCACCAAAATGGGTCCTACATGGTTTTTATACTGTTTTTTGGTTGCTTTTGGTGGCAGTGCAGGAAGGAGGAGATGTGCAGGTGGAGCTGCCCCTCCCTGGTGCCTCTACACCAGGCTGGCATTTTCCTCTCAGGGGAAAAGACCAAAACTTTTCAATGCAGTGACCATACGTTTTTTAATCTGTTTTTTTCACAGCCTTACTCTGTAAGAAACTGTTTCTTTGCCTGTCCATGTGAGTTAAATCATGAATTTCCATCAATTTGTACCTGCTCAAACACAAATCCTTTCAGATTGGTGGTTGACTGAAGTAGTTTTGATTCAGGTTGGTAGAAATTCAACAGAACTTCAGGTCAATCAGTTCAGATCCAGTTTTATGATGAAATTCTCAGCTTTGCTACTTCCCAGGCTGGGAGAAAAGCATTCAGCTTTGGTGCTTTATTTTAGTGGAATAGAATTAGGAAAGCATTTTTGGGAGGTCAGTTTTTGGTTGTCTGGGGTTTTTTTTCCCCAAATATATGTGTTGGCCAGGAAGAGTTTATGGTAAATATTTTTTTTTAATGAAAGCAAAAACCTGTCATAGAAAAAAAAAAGTTGTTTTTGGTTTTTTGTCTTTTTTTTTACCAACAGAAGTCTGTGTAATAAGAAACCCATTTTTCACTTAAAATCAGTGTCAAGGAAGTGAGGTTATTGTCAAAGCAGTGTGGATGATGGCTGGTCCTGGCTGAGCTGATCACATTACACAAGTTATTTCAGTGCATAACATTGCCATTCAAAAGGACTTTGAATGGAAAGAGCCACAGCAGAGAATGGAGGAGCCATTAACCATGACAGGGAATACCACATCCCCCATCACCATAATTCACTTCTTCTAGGAAAAGTTTCCTGGGCTGAGTCTTGTTCTGTGTGGTCAGAAGAGATGCTTTAATAAGAGCCATGACCATCAGTTTATTTTCCAGAGTGTGATTGGTCTAAGAAGTCATCAATGTATAAAAGCATAAAGTGAGAGTGCCTCCCATGTATGGATTTAATTGAGAAATGTCACAGTTATCAACATGACATTTTCTTTTCATAATAACTTACTTCTCTTTCTTAAGAAATTAATTTTTAAAAATATTGAGAAATGCTAACCAAAAAAAAAAAAAAATTAAATAGCACTATGGATGCTAAATCTGAACCAGAGTGCCTGTAGTTATTGCAGGCCACATAGCTCTCAGGCCTGACTGAAGCTAGCCTGGGAAATTCATGAGAAGGAATTAAAACAATTCTCAGAGATACTAAAACAGCCTTGCAGGTGTTGTTTTGCAACCTGTTGTTTCTCCTTGCAAGAGACAGTCAAGGGGGGCAGAGTGCCCCTGACCAATGATGGTGGTGTAGTACTTTGTTAACCAATAAGAGTTTCCTTTCTGTACTTTTCCACGTATCTGTCTATAAGACAGGGCTGAAGCAATAAACTAGGAATTCTCGTGTCGTGACTCCCATGAGAGTCCTTTGTCGTTCCTTCAAGCCGTTCCCAATCGGAACGACATAGCACATCTCAAAATCCTCAGAACCTTTGACTGGCAAATTGTGTATTTTTCAGATTATTGACGTAGGAAGATTTAAAAACATCAAAATATCCATCCCATTTGGGAAGAAATTGTTGAAATGGGATGAAAAATGAGAGTGATGCCATTCCCCTCTTGAAAACCTTGACCTGAAGATCCTCTGAGTCTCTGATAAGGGGCATGCCTTGAGGTCTGGGGACAATTCTTCTCCCAAAGAAAGCCACTGCCATGGAACTGGACAAGTCCATGGCTTTGGGGCTGGGATTCCCAGTGGAGGTAAATCTCACCCTGGCACATGGCAGCTGAAATTCTCATGGAATTTTGGAACCATTTGGCTTGGGAAGGACCTCAAAGATCCCCCAGTCCCTGCCTGGTGGACAGGGCCACCTTCCAGCAGAAGGACGTGGTGCCAAGCACTGTTCACGGGTAAAACCCAGCCCTGGGCTCAGTCCCTGTCCCCAAATGACAGCCATGGCTGTGTCCTCCTGCCAGCCTCACCCAGAGCCCCCCAGCCTGGCTCAGTGTCCCCAGGAGTGAATATTTCTTTCCTGGTGCTCTCATAAGTGATTGCTTGTGGCATCTTCTGTCCTTATCTCGGCTGGTGCAGCCCCCTCATGAATATTCTGCCCATATGGAGGACTTTTCTCTATCATTGCCCATTAACAAGGGGGATAATCACTCATCCAGTTATCTGGAAGGCAGGAAAGGCCTTTCCTTGAGCCCTCAGTGTGGAGAATCATGGGACACCAAGGGAGGTTAAATGTGCCTGACATTATCATCATTACTTTTTTTTTCCCCTTGTGTAATTACTGTATTATAATAAAGTTGATCTGCGATAAAGAAACGGGGTATTAAAGTCTGTTAGGGCTAAAAGACCACATTAGTGACTCTTTTACCTTTTTTTAGTCGTGGGACAAAATGCATTTTGGGACTGATTACATACAAATGAGCATTCTGTCACCAAACCCCCAGGAGGTCACAGCTGTACACAGAAATGATGTTTTATCACACAAGTGCTCCGAGGAGAAGTTGCTCCAGTGTAAATGCCAAATGGGAGGGGAAGGTGTAGTGATGCATCATTACTAACAGCAGCAACACTGAGTTTCAGGTTCAGGCTGAAAAGTCTTCACCCCCAGAGGGTTTAAACTGTTTAATAAAGATTAATGAGCTTTACCTGCCTTTTCTCGGCTGCTGTGTCACAACTTAGGCAAGTTTTGAAAATCCAATGCACCAAATGCATTCTTGTACACTGATAGAACTCAGTATTTTTGCAGAAGTGACTCACCCTGTGCAATTGGTATAAATGCAACTCAAAACCGGCTCAGTTACTCTTCTCCTGGCTGTTCTGGATCTTGCCAATTATTGGTTTCACAGAGCCAGTGAAACCAGCTGACTGCTTCCACCTAGGCTTTTAACACAAAATCAAGTTTTCTTTAAATTCCATTTTAAAAAAAGAACCCCAAAACCCCCCAAAAAACCAAACAAAAAGTCAAAAAAAAAAAAAAAAAAAAACCAAACAGCAACAACCCCCAACAAACAAACAAACACCAAAAAGGAAACAAAAAAAACCCACCCAAAAATCTCTCCAGTAATTTTCAGTTGCACAAACATCATATTCAGTTGCACAAGCGTCATTATTTCCAGTTGGAAAAGCTATTATTATAGCTTTTCCAACTGGAAATTTGGGAAAACACATCCAAATAAAGAGAAAAAAAAAAGACACAAGGCAGTATCCTTTAGCTAAAATGGGAAATATCTCTTGCTCTGGAACCTGCAGTTTTCACTTGCTCACTCTGGGGCCTTTCCAAGTTATCCTGTTTTGTATCTGCATGAAAAGCCTCAGTCTTGTACTTATATTTCTATTTTATTTCCTTGCAAGTGATTAGTTGGGTAGAAACTTGTGTTTTGAAATCCAGAATTTGATCTAACTGTTCATTTCCTATTCCCTATTTTAATCCTATTTCCCTATTTTAATACTGCAATTAAATACTGCAATATTTCCCTATTTTGCAGGCTTTAAGAAACGGTCACAGGATTTTATATCTTATTTGTCTCTTACAACTAACATTTTTCAGTTCATTTCAGGAAATAATAAGCTGCTGATTTTTTGAGTCACCTGATGCAGTTGTCCACTGCTCAGTGTTGCTGTATTTAAGAGCATTTTCCAGGGCACGGAGGTGACACCTAATTACTGATACACAGCTCCTGCCAGCAGCAATTTTCAGCATGTTAAATCTGTTCCTAATTGAGGGAGAGAAATATGTAAGGTATTGTTAAAGTCATACTCGAGTAGGAAAGCTTTCAGGAGGAACAGAGTGAAAAAAATGGATTTAATTCCTAGTAAATATGATATTCTGTCTTAAGGATCAGTGGGATATGGGAACTCAGGTGCCATGGTACCAAAACACTGAATTTAAAGTCTGACTAAATGACAGTGTGAGGCAAATGAGAAAAGACACAGACAACCTGAAGTTGTCAAAATTGATTTCTAGGTCCTTTCCAACCCTAAATATTCTGTAATTCTGTGATTTTATGATTCTTAACTTGTAGTAACACAGGACAATATCCACATTACTTGGCCCCACCTGTAGATGTAAAGAAACCTCACCTGAGAGAGAAGATGTTATTTACAGGTCATCTTCATCTGCAGAAAAAAGATATGGAAATATCAATTCTATAACTGTGAAGTGGTTTAGATTGCAGACAGGAAAAACAAATACACTTCACCACCCAACTCCATTTAATGCCATTATGAATAATAACTTTCCCAACCAGTATTCCTGTAATATCTTCCCAAAAAATCCAGGTGTTCACTTGGCCCTACAGGTCCTACAAGACCTCCCCCACAGCCCTGCCATCATCCCAGTGAAACACAGGAGCTGCTTTAGTCTCCTTTCAGATTGCCTCTGTTGCTGGAAATTTTGGTTTCTTTAGGGTTGAGCTTTTTGGGATATTTTCTCAAAGGGGAGTTTCCTTTATCTTAGTTCTTTTTTAGGAGTGATGCTCTCAAGGGTCATTAGCTTCTTGTTTTTTGTGTTTATTAATATACATTAAAAGACTTGGCAGATTTTTCCAGACTTTTTGTTAAAGTTTAACTTAATATCGCTTGGCTTAAGTTGGCTTGAAAAGCACAAAATGGCTTCAAATTATGCAGTTTTATTTTCATACTTATTCTCACTTTATTAACTATAGAGAGGTAAATTATTTTTTTTAGTGACCCAAAGACCCAACACCTGTGTGCTGCACTGTGACATTTTCTATCCAATCACTTATTACTACTTAAAAATTCTGGAAGAAGAAGATGAAGAAGAAAGAAGTAAAAGAGACAACACCCTAAATCCTCCATCTTGTCTTCTGTTCTCTAAACTAGCTTATACTCTAAACTTTAACTTTTTCACCCAGTGACTTAAGAAAACTCTTTAATCTACACACTCACACTTTTAGTTTTTCTATTTAACTTTAACAGCTGTTTTCATGGTGTTACATGAAATTCAGTGCTTTCTTCGATGTCAGAGCCAGGTATCAGAGATAAGGGCACACTCTCTGTGCCTCTGACTCCAACATCTTTTTTTCCTGCAGTTCTTCCACTTGTAAATTCTTGTTTGGACACTCGTGGTTGGGCTCTTTCCCCCTTGGACTGAGATTGATGAGAGAGAGGCAGTTTTGTCTTGTTTGGACTTGGTTGTTTATTATTCTCTTACCTGTATTTCATGTATACAGGGTACAAGGAGCTGTGTGCACTAAGAGAAAGGTGCAAAATGGCCAACAAAGATCTTTCTTCAAGGTTTTTTATATATCTATTTATCCAATTAACAAATGCCAAGTAAATTATTTTTCTTAGTGATCCAATGACCCAACACCTGAGTGCTGCACTGCAGAATTCTCTATCCAATCACTTATTACTACCCAAAAACCTCTGGAAGAAGAAGATGAAGAAGAAAGAAGAAGGACAAGAGACAACACCCTAAATCCTCCATCTTGTCTTCTGTTCTTAAACCAGTTTAAACCTTTAACTTTTTCACCCAGTGACATAAGAAACTCTCTAATTTACACACTCAAACTCTTAGTTTTTCTATTTAACAGTTGTTTTCAGGATGTTATATGAAATTCAGTGTTTTCTTGTACGCAGAGCCAGGTATCAGAGATAAGGGCACGCTCTCTGTGCCTCTGACTCCAACAAATTCAGGATTAAACTACATCTCCCATGGAGCAGTGCAGGTTCCTCCCTGCCATCCAGGCAGGACAGCAGCCGCAGCAGAGGCTTTTTCAGTTCACCTTTTGTCAGTGCTTAGAATTTGCCTCACAGACTCTTTTTTTGGGTTTGGAAATGCATTTTTTTCAAATTCCCCTCTCTTTCATGGACTTTCTGTAGTGTATATGAGGTGGCTACACATGAACATCTGTTGAAGTAGGAAAACAAAATAAGGAAACATAAATTAGGAAAACATAATAAGGAAACAAAATCTGATGTGGCTAATTAACTCTGCTTTATGTGTTAATACTGAGACTGTTGGGGTGTTTTGTAGGCAAATGGACTGGGAAACATCATGAAAAAATGTTTCAAAGGCATTTTGTGTTCTGAGAGTTTTTTAGGAGCTCTCCTCCCTTGTGAATTATAGTCAAATATCTTCTTGCTCACGTTGAAAACTCAACACAGCTTCACACAGTCAAGGAAAATTCTGATGCTAAGACAGTCCCAGACATTTGGGCAGCTGGAAAAGTTTAGCAATCCTTATTCCTGCAGTTTTATACCTCATAATAATCTCTGGAAAACAAGAAAAGGAAATAAAGGTGTTAGTAATATTCAACCTCATGATTTCTTGAGAATCCCTTTAATCAATTAAATAATTTTCATTTAATGAGCCCTTTCTGCAGCACCAAGCCCTGCACTGCTGAAGTACATTTTAGTGTTTCTTATAGCATTTATGTAAATAGTCCCAGTCAGGGGTGGTGCTTTGGTTTTGGTTTGGTTTTTAATCCTTTTGTACTTCTGATGGGAACCTTTTGTCTCTGACTTTTCAACCTGCAAGCTGAGGAATACATCCAGCATTGTCCTGCTCTTCATGCCTCAGCACACATATTCACCCTCTGGAGCTGGCATTAACTTTGGGGACAGTTCCACTTTTTAAAGTCAGAAGTCAGTGGGACTGTACTCATAAGTATTCCATGGAAGCAAGACAATCTGATGGAGTGGCCTTCAAATTCTACTTTTGAAATGCTGAAAGTTAAGAAATATAATTAAACTGCAAGTGCATTAACATTTATATAAAATATAAACCAAATGCTTATCCTGAATCACCAAACAAATTACAGTTTGAACATTATTAAAAAAAAAAAAATAATAAAAAAATCCCAGCTACTTATCAACAGCACCATTTGAAATTATTGCCAGTACTACAACTCTAAATGCATAAGATGCCTTAAATACAAACCCTGAACATTTACATACTGATTCCATGAGCAAAGCAAAAGGTATTTGCCAGTAACAGTACAGGACTCAGCATTTTTATTGTCTGAGTAATCCTGCTTCGCTCTGATATGAAAATTCAATTATTTTAGAACTGGTCGTCTCATTAAATTTTGACAAGGAGCACAAGCTCAGTACCAGCTCCAGCTCTAAGAGGCTGTGGGAGCCTGACAGCTCCACGGTGAGTTTTAAAATGTAGTATTTTTATAGGACAAGATTATCTGACAATTTTATATTAAAAAAGAAAAAAATTAATCAAATACATTGTAATATCCAACTCTGCTAACTTGGCCTTTTTGTAGATATTTTTATGAAAATTTATTGTAAAAAAAAAAAAGAGTCCACTGTTTATTGCATCTTTTCCCCCAAGCCCACCTCCATGTCTTATGCTCCACGATTGTGCTAGGAAAAAAAAAAGTGTCTTTATGTGAGCAGCAAGTATTTATCCACACATTGTTAGCACTTTTTCCTTTCCTCAATGGAAATGTGTTTTTGCAATCATTTTTATAAATATTATATCCAACAGTGGCAAATCTTTTATTTCACCCCCATATTTGCCATCAGTGCTCTGAAGGGATGTTTAGACAAAAGTTCTTTTTTGGTCAGAAAACATCAGTTCATTGAAACAAAAACTTTTTGACAGGATCAGAGCACTTTGGAAAGACTTTCAATGGAAAAGGCTTCTCAAGTTTAAGATGACTTTCCATGAACAGCAGGCTGTTGGAATATTTTGATTTACAACCTCTTGTAGTGCTGCCCTTGCACCACCTGGACCATCTCAAGCTGACCATGAAGCTGTTGCTGGTTTTGTCATAAATTTCCTTTCTCCAGCCCTGCTGAGGGTGTGAAACACTTCATAATCCACATAAATTAGACAGCTGTGGATGGACAGAGTGGAAAGAACCCAGCTGAGGGTGAGATTTGGGAGAGTACAAAGAGCTCCATGGCCTCTTGCCATGCTTGGATCATTCTTTTGAGCTGTGGCAGACCTAGGTGTGTTCTGCTTCCTGTGGAAACAATATTTAATTGATTTGCAACCTAGAACAGCTCCAATAAGAAATAGGACAGCGTTCCATCTCTTCAGCTTCTTGGTTCTTGTGGCAAGAGGTGGAACAGAGTAAGAAAACAAAGGCTTATAGTAGATTTTCTATAGCATAGGTGAGAGTTTTTGCCATGGGACTCACAGCTCTGGGACTGGGGGGTGGAGGAAAAAAATGAGGTTTGTTCCAGCCCAGATTATGAAATCTGGGGCAATCCTGGAAACACTTTGTGGAACACTGAGCATTATTTCCCTGTTCAGGGCTCCCAAATCCGTGTATCACAGAGCTCTGGGCATTTTCAAATAACTTATGTCAGCTGTTGAGCAGCCAGTGAGCAGTGAGTGTACAAAAAGTAATTTGCTTCAAATTTGAGAAGCCCCTGCAAGCAAACATTGATTTTTAAGCTTCTTCATGGCTTTTGCTCAAATATTACTCAAAGACACTCATTGAATTTTCAGACTGATAAAAATAAAATAGTTTGAATAAAATTGTTTAAATTTGTGTTACGTTATTTCGAACACTTTTTTTCTTACTGCTGCAAAAGAATTCAGTAAATCAGGAAGTCTGTATACTTATCACTGCAATACCCTTATTACTGCAAATTAAAAATAATTATATTAAGGGAAGAAATCATTAGATAGTAACAACAATTAGACTCAATTATCTTAAAGGTCTTTTCCAACCTAAACATTTCTATGCTTCTATTGCAAGGTCAACCCAAAAGTTTCATTTAAGATCTACCCCAGGATTTCTTGAGAGCAGACTGAATGTTCAAAGCCTGGATGTCACACGTGCACAAGAGGATTTCTGTTAAACATGGAAATATCAGGGTGACAGAGTCACCCTCCCTGTGAAAATCTCTAGAGAGAAGTTGTTCAGGGGGACTTTGTATGGTAAATAGGAAATGCTGGGCTACCCCATATTCTGCTTAGGGCCAGGGACATTTGAAATACACACTTCTTAGGGGAAAAAAAAAAAAAAAAAAGCAGTTTGATTTTTCTTTTCTCCATATTTTAATTAACTTCTGTGAAGGTCACACATATCTCTATCTCTGCAATGCACAGCGTGTCAGTCATTTTAAAAATCTGGATATTTAGCATTATCTTGCCATTATAGTCCAACTTTTTTTTTTTTTTTAATCCAAAATTCCACTTTAGTGATCAAATTAAAGAGATGACAAGCTCCCTATCCTTACAAGCTAAGCATTTTATGTTTTATACTCAGATATATCCTGTGTGATATAAGATGAGACTTCATAATGGGATTCAGTGCAGTTGAGTGCTAAATTATAGCAGGCTTATATCACAGAACGTTATAACAATGAGAGGAGAATTCATATCGTGGCTTTAGGAAGAGAGGAAAATTAAGACTTTCCAATTAAAGTAGTAACCTAAAACTTTAAAATAATTTAAACAGTTTCTGAATACCTGCAATGTTCTGTACTTATCTGGAAGCAGGATTGGCAGCTGTTTGAAAGGACCCAAGTGAAATGTGGACAAGGTGTATGTTATGTCCTCAGAACACAGATCTGTCATTTTCTGCATTGTTCAGGGATACATTGGTATTGAATATCTCTTTCCCACAAATTCACAGGCTCCATGCAAGGCTGGAGAGAAAACCAGTGTAATGTTATCGTTAAATTGATGTTGCATACAACTTTATGATGGTCCTGACAACTGCAGTTTGTGAATTTGCCAAGAGCAGCCTAGTAAGTGATTTTCAGAGATGAACGCTGAGCTGCGTGGTAAAATAATCCTTTCCTTCAGAAGGACAGAACTGCAATTTTCTTGTAGACATAATTTACAGAATTATTACTGACAATTTTAGAATTCCACTGGGTGAAGCACTGGGGGCTTGAGAACAGAATTTCTCATCCTTTTAAGAAGAGGCAAATTTTAAACAGACAGTGTGTCTATAGCATCTGTGTAATAACGCAGGGGGAACCTGACCCAGAAAACCAGTGGTGGATTCCTTTCCTTATTTAAGTCTTCTGCCTGTTTGAAAGCTGAGGTGCTCTGTGATTCACAGCTTTGGATAAGATGTAAAAAGGGCTCAGGTTCATATTCTGCTTTCTTCTCACGTAGCTGTGGAGTACAGTCAATAATGCATTTTTAGAACCAGGTTTTGCCTACGAGCACTGCTGCATAAAAAGATCTTGTACAGCTCTTTAGGAGATTTCCTGCCCTGATGAAACCCAGAAGTTTATGTAATTGTTGAGATTGCAAATCATAGTGAAAATTATTCAGTCTAAGTGTCAAGAAAGAAGAAAGACATAAAAAATATTGCAAATTACACTGATACTTGATGTTTAGGCTTCTTGTGGAAAGATGTTTTATAATCTCATAGGAACAAGAGAAAAGGGAAGTGTTCAATATAGATGTCACATCTCTAGCTGGCTTAGGCACAATCCTCTGGCACGTGAAAATGTCCACCCACATCAACAAACTAATTGAAAATCAATGCAATTAATTTCAGTGAAAGAGCTGCAGGTATCATTGTATGGCTTAGACTTGAAGGCCACTTCAAAGCAAAATTCCCCACACTTGTTTGATTTCTTCCTGATTGGATGGAGGCATCAAACTTGCTTCTTTTCTAGCTTGGAAAATACATTTCACCATGGGCTGGACAATTTGCAGGGTTTAACTCTGGTAAGAGCCAGCTTTACGAATATTAGTGCAATTCTACCGGTTCTGTGTGAATTCCAACACCCAAGGATATGGATGAGCTGCTGTGGGACACTTCCAGCTGCAGTGATGGAAGGACCAGGAGCTTTCCTTCTCCTGGCTTGAGTGATTTGATCATTTCTATTCACAGCTTCTGTCCCCAAGGTGAGAGAAAATCTGGTTTGTGGTGATGCCTCGTAATGGACCCCATCCCAAAGTGGCTCCTGTTCAATCTCTGCTGTCTGAGGGTGACTTCTGGCCAAAGTCAGGATTGGCAAATACAACTAAAGTGGGGAATGTCTCTCCTAGGACTGTCCTAGAGGGGCCTGTGAATGTGGAAATGGAAGTGAAAATGGAAATTAAATGGAAATTGAAAGGAAAAAGGAAATGGAAATGGAAGTGGAAAGGAAAATGGAAGTGGAAATGGAAACAGAAATGAAAATGAAAATGGAAATGGAAATTGAAATGGAAGTAGAAATGGAAGTGGAAATTGAAATTGAAGTGGAAATTGAAGTGGAAGTGCAAGTGCAAATGGAAAAAATGGAAATGGAAATGGAAATGGAAATGGAAATGGAAATGGAAATGGAAATGGAAGTGAAGTGGAAATGGAAATGAAAACGGAAATGGAAATGGAAATTGAAATGGAAATTAAATGGAAATTGAAGTGGAAGTGGAAGTGGAAATGAAATAATGGAAATGGAAATGGAAATGAAACGGAAATGGAAATGGAAATGGAAGTGAAGTGGAAGTGCTTGCAGCCATTGTGCTTTGCAGCAGCACAAAGGATCCTCAGCTGGTTTCAGTGCTTGCCTTTAGGGGAAATATTTTTAGGGGGACTCAGGTAACAGCCATTTAGGAGGATGTAATCAAGGCCACCCTTCCCTGCTCAGAATCCCTTCCCTGGCACTCTGCTTGATCTGCTGATCAATTCCTGCATTCATCACATCAGTGGCAAATCTGGTGCTGACAAAAATGTGTGTGCTCAGTTCCCAGTTCTGGACACACCTGGACTTCCAGATATTTGCTGGAAGAGCAGCAGACACAAAGCACAGACAAACCAAGCACTGGCCTTTCTTCAGGAAAGGGTAAAAAATGTAGGTGATATCTAAATTCTAGTCACAAACCTAAGAGGACTGAAAGCAAGAGGGGAAAATGCTCTATGAAGTGCAGTTACATTCCACTTTCTGAACTCAGCAGCAGAATTAGTGGATAATACAGCAGGGTTAACAAACAAACAAAATTCTTCCCATGCTAAATCACCCTGCCAACATTCATCATAAACAGCCTGGTCTAGCTTGAAATTACCTGTTCTCCTATAAAATAAATTAAAAATTAAATATTGGAGAAATCAATACCAAATACCTGCAGCATGGGTGAGGCAGCATGCAATGAAAACCAAGGCAGAGCTGGAGAAATAACACAGTTCTGAGTAAGAGAAAAGTAGAAAGTTTTGCTACCATATCTAAATGATCAAGAAATAAAATGGTTTAAACTCATCCTTTGCTGGTTTTATTATGGTTTACACAAGTTGTTTCAGGTGAGCCAGTAGAAAAAATAAAATGTTTGTGCTGATGCAGATTTTCAGAGTTGGACAAGGTGGGATTTTCCCCTGTTGGCACTAAAATCTTAGGCAAAACAAACCAGATATAAACAGTTGTTAAAATAAGCCATTCTCTTCCATCTGCAAGATCTCTGGAATGTTATGAACTCCTTCAAAGACTGGGTACAGTGCTCTGGGGTTTTTTTGTTTTGTTTTTTTTTATTATTGAGGAAATCAGGAGCTCAGACACAATAACAGGAAATACAAATTCTGGATTTTTCACAGTTTAAAAAAGTATTTCACAGGAATCCTTTTTCTGATATAAGGACTGAAATGTGTGATCTCCTCAGCCTGGGCAGGTGGGTCTGACAATTAATGGGAGGATCTTTCAGTGATGTTACAAAGTCCTTTATTTGTATTAATTCATGGTGAATGTGAACCATAAAAACATTGGTCTCTCTCAGTGCCAGTATTTCAAGCTGCACCTAGACTTAAATTGATGAAATTAAAAAATTACAGTTTATATTTTATTCTCCCTATGAAACCAGCAGAATTTCAGCACAGCAAAGATCAGTTAATTGACACATTCAGGGCAAAAAATGAGAACCACATATTTATTGTCCATTTTTAATGCTTTTTTTCCCTTTCTGAACCCAGACTCCAGGCCAGCCTCCTATCCAAGTTTTCCTTCATGCCTTATTGTCTATTCTGTTCAGCTATTTAAAAAATGTTGAATATCAACAATGGCTTTCACTAGTGTATTGTCAACTTTTGTATGAAGCAATCTTGGTTGAATGAGAAGATCCCAGAGCTTATAGTTCTATCTACTGTGCTGCACTGGGTTTCTGCTTGAATGTGTGTGACTGATAACAGGACAAATTTCTACCTTCGTTATTACATTTCAGCTACATAATTCATTTGCCAAAATCTTTTAGGAAATATCTTTATAACACATTGCACAAGACATCAGGTAAGTGCTTGTAACGTAAAAAAAAATACAAAAATAAGTACAGATCCAGCAACTGCCTTGTCAAATTTTGTTTGTTAATTGTAGATCTGCTTCTGCCATGTTGTTTTGCAGACTTCCACGATTTTGTGGGGAGCTGTGTGCTGTGGCACATCTCTAGCAGAACATCTTTGCTCACACAAAGGGATTTGTACTGGATCTGCACTGCTGTTAAAGTCTGAAGGCAATATTTAGCAATATCTTGGGAGGGGGAGTGGGGAACCTTGCAAATGTGTGCACAGCTTAGGGGTTTTTCAAATAGATTTTGTCAGTGTTATTGTCAGTGTTCAAGCTTGTTTCTCTCTAGAATTTGGAGTGCTAACATTGCTTAAAGCATTTTTATTTTTTAAACTGGTTTCTAGCCTTCACAGTCTGATCTATTCTTATTTTGCATAGAATATAATTGTAATTTAAGTTATATAAATAAGTCAGCAGCGTGTCTTTGAATGGGAGCTGATTTTCTGGGTGCTCTTCAGGCAATCCAAGGATTCCCCAGCAGTGCCCAGTTTATTCATTCATTTCAGTTAACAGGTGGCTGAACAGGTAAAACACGAGCAGCTCTTTTCCTTTCCTTCTCCACCTCTTTTGCCAACAGTTAATGTCACTTTGGAAAGAATTCATTTGAGAGGTTGTTTTTCTAAATTAATTTATTTGCTACAGGGACATAAAGGGATTCTGCTGGGCAGGACTTGATCCAGTTAAGTAAACGAAGCAGAATTTCCTTTGCAGTTTGTGTTTTGTATAGGTTAGAGGAGCAGGATCCAGCTCATCATCTTGTATATAAAAAAATTAATAAATGCCCTCCCCATGTATCATATTTAATAGTATTTACTTAGATCTTTTAGGTTTTTACACTAAAGAAAAGGAAAAAAACAAATTCCCAAAGGCAGAGAATGACAGTGAGGGCTCCAGCAGTTCTGACTCTGACTGGTCATGAACAGATTGATGCCACTGAATTTGAGAAAAGACCTTGAATATCTGCCTGTGGGGGCTGTGTGCTGCAGCAGGGCTGGAGTTCCATCCCAAACCACCCAAACCCTGGCTGGGGAGTTCCCTGCTGGGTGGAATTTGTGGGTAAGGAGCAGGGTGCTGTTTGATACCCTGTTATCAGTTTCCCATTAATTCATCTGCCTGTCCTTTATCCCAGCCTCCAGAGGCAGCTCTGCTTTGTCTCTGTCCTGGCTGCAGGCAGACAATGACCCTCCAATACCTTGCACTCTGTGTTTGTGTGCCTCACCCCAAAAAACCAGCACAGAACACATTGTTTTGAATTTCAGCAGGGATATTTACTCAATTATATCCTTGTCAAATGCATAGGAGGTTTCTGTGTTTTGAAAAGTGCATCAAAAACAGCTTAAAAAGCAGTTTATTTCAGTGGAAATTCAAACTTCAGGAAAAAAATGCCATTCTTATACAGGTACTCTGACACAAACAGTGGCAACAGATTATTCAGGGACAGCACATTAATAATTAAGATTTGCTTGCTTAATTGCTCATTGATTCTTCATATATTTATAGTTCTACTAATTGTGAAACATTGTACACATGCTAATTCGTGCTGTTGTTATATTGATTACTGTAACAAAGTAATGGGATTTAATTTCAAATTTAATAATGACATTTTATTTTTGCCTGAAGGATTTAAGGGGTTTTGTGTAGGCAGAATTACACAAATGGCAGGAGGACTCAGGCAGGGTAAAATGTAGGAGTATTTTACATCATCAGTCAGGAACTGATGTTATGCAGAATCTGCAGAGAAAAAGAACAAAACTTGATCTGGTTTTTTCTTTTGAATTACTCAAAGAAAGATTTCTTTAAAAACAAACAAAATTCTATTACTCTTTAAAATCAGTCTTTCTTTATATTTCAGTCTTCATCTTTAATGTGAGGAGATTCCCAGCTGGAAAAGCCTGAGAGAAAAGTTTCAAAGGTACTTTGTGTTTTATATTTGTATATTTGTGCCCAATGCAGATGGAATGTTTTACACACTGATTACAGTCAATTGTTACATTTATTGCAAAATCATCTTTCTGGATTTAATGAAGAGATTTTCCTGGTTGCTGAGTCAATACTTTAACATCTCCTCAGCCCTTTGGAGTCATTCACATCTCTCCTGTGAAATACAGGTATTTATTAGGGGTCATAACGACAACTCCAGAATATCCAGTCAAATGAAAATTGTGGTGAACTTTTCTGGTTTTAAGGATTTATTACTTTCCCCTGGTGAAATAATAGGCTCTTCAATGGTCTTTTTATATCAGTGGATTCCTGAAATCACAGAGGATTTTATCAAGAGGATGAAATGGGTGTTCCTTTGTGGAATCTGCTTTACTCTGTGCAATACAAACTGTGGGAGGTTTCCAGTGGGCTTTTTTTAATTTTTAAAATATTTTTGGTAGTGTAGCAGCAATTCCCTTCCAAAACCAGAATGCTCTCTGTGGAAGTGGGTATTTAGGAGGCGCACAGGTTTTAATTACAAATTGATTTTCCTGTTCTCTTCACCCAGAGCCCTCCATGTGAGCAGTGCTAATTGTCCAGAGGATATCCATGTGTGGCAGGGATGATGTTTGGGCTGTCTGTGGGACACTTGGTGGTTGCTGATCTCCAGGGTGGCTCTACTCTTTAGCACTCTCAGCTCAATATTCTGCATTTCAATAGTATTGCTCTGTAGAGTTATCCCTCACAGGCATCAGGCAGGACTCATAATTACAGAGGAGTAAAGATATTCCTTTTCATTTTACAAGAGGAGAAATGGAAGTGTGAGGTTTGTTTGTCTGAGATCAGCCAGGCAGCTTGGGAGAAGAGGAAGATTTAAATCTTCCCAGTGGAGGTGAGGTGTCAGAACCCAGTCACAGAGTCCACCATCCCTGGAGTGCCACAAAGTCTGTGTTCCCACTCCAGGAATAGACAGGAAAATGCTCCTTTTCCCCTCAGAATTCCTTCACTGCCTCACTCCACATACAAATGCATATTTCTCACCTTTCCAATTCTCTCCCTTTTTTTGTTTTTCCCCTGGGTGATCCCACATCTATTCTGTGACAGTTTTAAGTAGGGGATGATGCTTCACTCCTGCAATATTTCCCTCATCCTGAGCGATCAGGGAAGCACTTTGCCAGCCCAGCAACTCCAGTCCCACTTTCTTTATCCACCCATAACCCTGCAGCTGGCACAGCCTCCCGTCTGCAGAGGGATTTTTAGTGGTTGCCTCTTCGTAGAGGGGAAGAGAAAAAGGATTTGGAACTTTGTGGGGCTGCGTGGTGGGCAATGTAAACCCAGAATTTTGGGTGTGCATCTGCCCTGTGCT
>NW_028256163.1:0-27460 GCF_971803275.1 Cyanistes caeruleus | reverse complement strand
CTTTCAAACTGATTTTAACTTTCTTTAAGGTGGGGTTACTTGAGAGATCAAGTACCAGATGAAAAGATGGAGAACATCTCCAAGAGAGCCTTCAGAAGTGGAACAAGGACCGGTGAGGAGAAATGTAAGGAATGATTCCTGTGAACTTACCTCTGAAATGGATTTCTTTGCATCCAGTCTGGTGGAGCTTTACAAGCCTTTGGGTTTATCAGTATCAGCTCTCTCAGAGGACACAGATCTAGGTCTGAAATCAGCATTAAGGAGCTCAACCAGTTTACACTGGAGATACCTGATCTGTGGCCCTCACCATTCTGCACACCAACCGTATCAGATCAGGAAATGTTGTGAAGATGTTGAGAACACAGTGTTTTCAATAATGTCTAGCACTAATCCTGCCAAAACCTGCCAAACCAATGAAGTTTCCCCCTTGTCCCACTTTTCTCCCCCTCACAGTAATAATGAGGAGCAAATATATCTGCTAGATAAAACAAAAAGGAAGAGAAAGCACTTTGCACATTCAACCAACAAGATGCTATTTAGAATTCTAACCAGTCTTTTTCATTTCTCTTTAACAAGTATTTCCAAAAAACACTTCATAAACCAGCTCTTTAAAAAGAAGGGAAAGTAAATGCTTTACAGCAAACACACAGCACTGCACAGAAAGCAGCACCTTCAACTCCAAATATTTTTCTAACAGTCACTCTTTTATACTCATTTATAGTCTATTCCTGTACTAATAAATACAGATAATCAGCAATCATCAATGTTTTAATGCAAATCAGCCCTTGTCTGCAGGTGAATGTGTTCTTTATCTAATAATACAGCAGTCTGAAAGAAAAATCATAGCTTTTAAATGTCTTGTTCCAATTTCTCCCTGACTCACTCTTCTCTCACGTTGCTTTCTTCATGGAAAAAGGAGGGAAAGAACTTCCAAGGAAAAACAATTCCAAATGCAAATATGTAATGAAAATTTTCAAGCAACAACAACCTATTTTCAAAACCTGTAGCATATCTGGGCATGTTCCAGATTATTAATAAAAAAACAATCTCTGCAATGTTTTCCCCAGTGCTGTCATCAACAAGTAGACTTCACTCTCAATCTGGATCTGCAACCAATTTTCTGAAACACATAAGCCAAAATACAATATTGCTCCAATCTGGAATCCTGTTCTGACATAATATGAAAATTAGACTCTGAAAATTTTGGCTACACTTCTGTTTTTTTGTTCACTTCCAAATGCTCACAGCGTACCAAAACACGGAGCAGTAACTCAGGTGCGAGTGGAAAGGAATGATGATCCCACCACAGCAGAGCAAGAGCTGTTCTGAACTATGGCAAGGCAGCCCCTCTGCAGCAGCATCTCCAGGGAGGTGGGGACAGGATCTGCTGGCTGTGGTCTCCAGGGAGGAGGAGGAGGGGACAGGCAGCTCTGAGCACTCGTGTCACCAGCACCCGGCTGGCGTCAGGACTGCCATCAGTGTCCTCCTGACAAACACTCCTGAAGTGTGACCAGCCCTGCACACATGCTGGGGAATTTGAGGGATGGCTCCCCTGCTGCACTCGCTTTTCTGGAAAGCCCACAATCATTTTCCCTGGAAGAACCAGAGGCTGTGCCAGTCCGCCTGCACTTTGTTAAGGCTGAGAGTGATAAGATGCTTCCAGAGCACTGCATTATAATAGCTGTGCCTTCAGTCCATGGATTTGCTCTAGATAAACTCCTCTTCTGCCCTAGATAAAACCCCATTCCTTGGACAAATTAGGTCTGCTTGTCATTCAACACTCTACCTAATGGTCTCAGCTGTGTGTTTCTAAAGTTACTGAAGCTGGAGCATTCCACAGATAGTTCTCATTGATTTGAGAAGTGAGCCAGAAATCCAGTTGTATTTTATCCAAAATGACAACAGGGCAAGTTAATGATGTAATTAGAATTATCAGGACTCTTAAATCTTAAAGGACAGGTTTCATTGAAGGATGATAATTTTTAAAGGGGTACGTAACACAACATGGTGATTTATAAATAGCAAGTGCCTTATAAAGTGAGCCACTAAACATTTTTTTCTTTAGTTTAGGGAGGCTGATACTGACATGGGCTTAGTGTACAAATCTTTAAGATCATGTTATCAAGATCATCATATGCTTTTTAGAAGGCAACACCCACTATCTAAATCCACCCATGGCATTGTGAACTGCAGAGGCAACTTGAAATATGGGTGGCATCACTCGAGTGAGGTATCCAAAAAGCTTTCTTGTTTCTGATGGACACAGCTTGAAGGAGCATGCACAGCACCTGGAAGGGGTTGAGAAGTGTCTGCAAGCTGTGGTGACAACCAAACAACTTCACTTTTGTTTGTGACAAAAACAAACCACAGTTTGTTTAACCATGTGGGATGCAGTCAAGGCCTTACCCCTGCTGTCAATGAGATCCTTCTGCTGAGCTGAGCTCCAAGCCTGTAAACTGGTTAGTCACTCACTTTATTTACTCACTTTGATATCCAGTGATGGCTGGGCCTGCTGAGATGAATACAAATCCATTACTTCAGTGGGCTCTCAATGGATCTAACACACAAACCATAAAGGCTCCCTGCATGAAAGATGCTTTGGAAGTGTCAGGTATGACTCTTGCCCCATGCTGTTAACCCCAAATGGGACAGGTGAATAGTTAAGTATGAAACCTGGGTAGCTGGGCCAGTAGAAATTGTCTACAAAGTGATCAGCAAAGCTGCAGGTCTCTGACATTCCAGATCAGCAGTGAGAGAGCAAAAACCATCTTCTCCTGGGACAGGAGCCTCCTGAGGTCAGGAAAACAGCTGGGGACAGAAGATGAGAGACAATAACTGGAGACCACAGCTACAATTTTTGGGAAAGGCTGAAGAAAAAAATCTCAGCCTTGGATTTTCAATTTTCCTCATAATAAAGAGTACATAGGGGTACAAGGAAACATAGAACCAGCTAATTCAATGCTGGAAAAGATGAATTTGCTTTACAGAACTGTCCTTAAAAATGGAATAGCACAAAACTGACCACAGGAAGTAACTGGTGCAAAAAACTCCACACAATAAATTGTTCTGCACTTCCTTCATGAAGACTTTGGGTCATTAGGCAATTTCTCAGCTGTCTCAGGTAAAAAACATATCATCTGGAGATAGATAATTTTCTAATTTTGAACTAACAAATTTTTTGCATTTTAATACTTCTGGACACACCTCAATTCCCTAGTGAGAGCTTCAGACAGAATACAGAAGTTAAAACTACTGATCTAATCCAATCAATTTTTGCTTTTAGGGAACATTTACAAAAGAAGAGAAAGAAACTGACTTCTTTGAGGTGAAAAACAGTCTGGAACAAGAGCAGAAAATTTACCCATCCTATCTTTAGCTTAGAATACTTTCTCTTCAGTATCATTTTGACTCTCTGCCCAGAAGCCTCAACTTAAGTCTCTTGATTGCACAAGTCACAAGAGAATCAAGTGTTTGAGAAAGGCTATTGAAAAAAGAGATGTTTCCTACTGCACTTTTGGGTCATAGTCTAACTTACTAAATTCACCCCCTTAAAATTTTACTAAGTTTAAAGAAGGATTTTTACATTTGGAAAAATGCTGCTTGCAAACAAAGTTTAAAAAAATTGTGAGAGGAATGATGAATGATGGATGTAATGTAACCACAGGAAAGCAGAGGTGTTTCCTCTTTCACTGTTCTTAATTAAAATAAAAATTTTAAAAATCCACTGAAACTGAGAAGGATTTGTTTACTCCTCTGCTCTCATCAGGGCTGATGGCTCTGGGAAAGGAAAGAGTTGGACATGGGGCCCTGCTCACACCCCTTCATTCTGGGCACCCAGGCTAAGCTGCACTTCCCAAGCCCAAGGTGAGCAGCACCTCCCTGGGGTGGTCCTGTCCCTACCCAGGGGTGACAAAGGAGCTGTCCTCTGACCTAAAACCTGCTTTGGACTGGGAAGCATCTTCCCCTGCACTTCTTCTCCCAGCACCATCCTGTCTGTGCACCCCCTTGGCACAGTCTTGGTCCCAGAAGGACTCTGCCCTCTCCTGCCAAATGCTGCAGAGCTCAGGAATGTGCAGGAAACCACACCCTTCCCAAACTCTCTTGGGGAGGCTGAAGTGACTCAAGGAACTAATCTCTAACATGTCAGGTCAACAGTGCTGGTATTCCTCTTCTGGTCATTTCTGCTCCAAGATGGTTTTTGCTCTAAAGGCACCTCAGCATCTTGCAGGCAGCTACTGAAGCTGCTTCGTCTCTCAAGAGTCATTGAGGCATTTAACAAGTTTCTGCACCCACATGAATACTGTGGGTATAAATGCCCTCTCCCTGCCACCATCCTCACAGCAACTTTGGACTTTGGCACCTCCTTCCCAGTCCATTACAGCCACCTCAAGCATCAGCTCTGAACTGAGCCAGCTGATGGACAGTTTGCCTTTATTCTGCAGCTCCTGTTAACCTTCAAGGGACAAGCAGGCATGAATAATCTTAAACAGCACCCCAAATTGATTCTCAAAGAGTGAGAGTCCCGTCCTTTTGCAGCTGTCCTGAGCTGCACCTGATGGAGCTGAATTCCCTGGCCTCCAGCATTCACAGAGGTGTTGATTCTTACAACTCCATTCCTGATCTTTTCTTCCATTCTCTGGGGTATTTCAAGGTTGTATTAACAGTACCAGCTGCAACTCTTATCAGACCTCTGGAGAGCTGGGCCAGCAGCTGGGTATCATGGAAGAAGGGACATTCTTCTAAATCTTCTAAATAAATACCTTCTAAAATCACTGTGGCACTCTTGGCTCCCAAGACTGCCATGGGTACCTGCCCTGAACTGCAACAGACTCAGCACATGATAAATAAATCCCTGTGCCTACATTTAATGTCTCCAGAGGGAGATCCCATGGGGGATCTTTCATGTGTAATATCTGAGCCAGGCTAATCTAATTTGGTAACCAAATGGCAAAAACTCTCCATGACAGACAGTCTTTCATCCTTGCAAAAAACCACACAGAACAAACTTTGGAATGACCCCAACTGGCAAAACCTGACTTGAATAGGGAGTTTATTTTACATTTTAATTTTCTATTTTGTTCTGCTTGCAGTTAAAATAAACGGTATAGAGCTGATTTATAAAAACACTACCAAACAAAAAAACTCTTTACCCAACAGTACTGCACAATATTTAGAGTTCTGCAGGGACCAGTATATATAGAGGGATTTTAATTTTCCATGGCCTGTAAGCGTTATAATCTCCATCAACTGCGTGCACTCTGGGACCATGAGTAACACCAGTGCTTGAACTCTGACTGGCTGTTGGCTTCTTTCTTCTGTCTTTAACACTGTTTTGAAACTCACACTTGATCCAATAATTTGCAGGAATAAAGAAGTTGTTATAGCAAAGGGTTCCTCTCGAGTCTAACTCACAGGTCTGTTATAGGACAATGTGTCAATAAATCAGAGGTGTCTGTGAGTCCAAGTAACTGCTATGAATGACCAGCACTCATCTTAGGGACAAAGGCTTTACTTATTAGGAGAAATTACACTGGTAATTTAAATTACACATTCAGATGCCAGGACTATCTTCATGGGTTTGACTACTAGCAGTCCTCTCACAGCATCCGTGGCAAATATTCCACTACATCTTGTTTATCATGTGTGCCGTGCCTCAACATTTCAGGAATAGTTACCACTGACTTCCCCAGGATCCTCTATAGGCATGACCTCTCTACCTTTTCCAACTCATATTCCCCATCTTTAAAGATGTATTCCTACTCAAGCTGCTTTCTCCCTTTCTCCTTTTGCTTTTCAGTGCAAGGCTGACCAGAATGAACAGCTCTGGCAGTTTTGGTACCACACACTCTTGTGTTTCGGTGCTGCCACGTTAACCACTCTGGTATGTCCTGTTCAGTCATGCTAAAACAACGCTTTGCTTTCCAGGACTGAGTTAAGTAGGACACCAAAGGGGTTTTATCACATGCTGGGGCCCCACTAGCTTGCCCAGATTTTCTACTGAGAAACAAGCGACCCACAGAGCCCTGTGCAAGCCAAGACAGTGATGGCAAGATAAAAATGTCTCAGAGACCTCTGCCTCAATCCACAGACTGAGCTTGCCCCATCTCAGTTCTCTCTGGAAGTCACACAGCTCTCCTTGATTTGCATTTGCTAGTGGTAGACTGCTATCAGGATTTAATTATTGCACAGGCAAAACACATACAATATTGTGGCTGTCAAATTTAAACAGGTGTGCCCCAAGTGAGTCACTGCACCTGAGACTGGAATCTGGGAATATTGATCAAAAAAAGGAGATGCTGGAGATGACATCCAAGGACCAAGTCTTCATAGAATTAACTGGAAAGTAGAAAGAGGAATCTCAGTTTGCCATGAAGCATCAAACTGGTCTGGAAAACAGATTTCTGCTCCCTTGAGAATTTTTAATAGTTTTGGATAAATAAGCTAAACAGAGACTGAAGGGCTGCCTGAAACACACACAAAACTATTGAATTATGACATGTTTGAGAGGTTATTTACTTTATAGAGTATTTACATAAGGTCCACTTCTTCTTCATATATAAGCTCAAATACTACAAAGATTCCCCCTCCACCCTTAATGAGGGTTCTGCATTAAACAGTCCCAAATATCCATAATTAACCTTTCTTCAAGAACATCCCTAGGAAAGTTTTCCAAGCAATCCATTGCTCGTTAGCAATAGAACAAGAGGAAACAGTCTCATGTGGTGCTAGGGGAGGTTTGGATTGGACATTAGGAAAAATTTATTCATGAAAAGAGCTGTCAAGCATTGGAACAGGCTGCTCAGAGAAGTGTTGGAGTCACCATCCCTGGAGGTATTTAAAAGACGTGTGGATGTGGTGCTTGGGCACACGGTTTAGCTGCAGACTTGGCAGTGCTAGGTTAGCAGTTAACTCGATGATCTTGGAGGTCTTTTTGAACCTAAACCATTCTATGGTTCCCCAGAGCCTGAGCAAATCCAGGGAAATTCCACTCTCTCACCAGGCAAATGAGGCACGTGTGGAAAGAAAACACAGGGCATTAAAAGGAAGAGGAGTCAGAATATGAAGTGATGACTGGGATATTGATATTAAAGCAGCGGATTTTTCCTCAATTCTCTGGCCCATCTGGACCAATTCTGCTCACCTGAGAAGTGTCATGGTTGAATATGACAGCATTCAGGTCTCCACAGTTGTAGTGCTTGATGAGATCCTCAGTGGTGTAAGGGGCCTGCAGACTCCCTGCTCGAAGGCTTTCATGTTGGAGCAGAGTTTGGTTTAGAGCAAACAACACCTGCAGAAACACAGGCAGGAAAAGGGAGAAAAAGTTAAAGATAGTAGGAGTCAAAACAACAAGGACTAAAGGACAAAACTTTGAAAGACTTTCCTGCACTCGAAGTCTATTCCCTTGATCCATTCTGGCCCACAGTAACAAGGGATGGTCTTTAGGCATTCCCAAATGGAAAAGCATTCAGGTGCTTGCAAGGCCCTATTATATTTATATATTTATATATTTATATATTTATATATTTATATATTTATATATTTATATATTTATATATTTATATATTTACATATTTATATATTTATATATTTATATATTTATATATTTATATATTTATATATTTATATGCTTATATATTTATATATTTATATATTTATATATTTATATATTTATATATTTATATGTTTACATATTTATATATTTATATATTTATATATGTTTATATAAGTTTATTTATATATGATGGCTTATATTTATATTTATATTTATATTTATATTTATATTTATATTTATATTTATATTTATATTTATATTTAATTTATATTTATATTTATATTTATATTTATATTTATATTTATATTTATATTTATATTTATATCTATTGCAAGGCCCCCACAGGGAACAGCTTCAGAGCAGACACATATTGCTCAGAGGTCACTGAGGACAAGAGTCTTAGAACTCTTGGGCTCTCTATGCTGGTTGATTTGCTTCATGACAGACACTGGAATGGAAACACCCCTAAATGAGGAAACTTCTGTTGCCTCTGTTTCCTGTACCCCAGCTTAAATCCAAAGCCCAAACTCAGTTGAAAGAGTTTTGAGAAAAGAATCAAAATCTTCTGACCTTCTGAAGTCAAAGGTGGGAACTTTGGGATGCTTGTACTATTGGGATTTTGTTCACACTGGTAGTAACAGAAACTTTAGGAAATCATTATTAGTGTCCCTCCTTTTGTCTTTCCTCCTTCACCCAACCATTTGCAAAGTGAGAACTGAGATACATATCTGTAACACTGTCCCAACAGACTGGTCCAGTATCCCCATCCCAAACTTGGAAAAAACCCAAAAAAGCAGAAGCAGTATCTACTGTGTAATTTTGGGTAACCAAAGAAATAAATGTCCTTGAATTACCAAACAAAAACAGAAAAACCCAAGCAAACAAAAAAAAAGGTTCCCACCACAAACCTCTCCTCAACAAAAAACTAAATGAAATCAAACAAAAAAAAGGATCACTAAATTTCACATGAACTACCAAAAGTCTTTTTAGATTTGTGACAGACTGTGGGAGTAATATATATCAGTTATTGAACCCCCAAGTCTGGACTTTATATGTTCTGCTTTCCAAGAACCTTCTGAAGAAACTTGATAAAAAGTAGATGAATAAATCTGAAGAGCAGTGAAGACTTTTGTCACAAACTATATAAATAAACAAACACACTTTTTCTAAAATAAAGTGGAATGTGGTGACTGTGAAGATTTTAATCAGATTTTTCAGAGTTCTGAAAAATTATACTGATGTGTCATTTTTCATGAAAAGACTCCTGCACCCCTCAGTCTCATATTTCACCACATTTTGAGCTTTTCTCATTTTTAGCAGCAGTGCCCCATCCTTCCCAGAGAATAACAATTATCTCAAAATCTGGGTAAGGTAATCCCTGCTGAGCTGCAGTCTGGGACCTGAATTCTTACCTTCTTAAATTTTAGCAACTGAACCCACTCCAAGGAGTGAACCCAAGAGCAGTTTAAAATCAGCAATTTACATATGTATTTGCAGGATGGAAGTTTTTCTTAGTTTAAAATTATGATTCCCATTGAAGTTTATCTGAAGGTGAAGGAAAGGAAATTGCAAAATCTCAAGTATATAAAAAAGTATCAGATAGTTAATTATTAATAATAACATTGATAATGTTAATATGAATAATAAAAAAGGTTTTTCAGGGCACTAACAGCCTCAATAAAAAGCTGTTACCTGCTAACTAACATACACAAATTGGGTTGAGAGACAGCAAATGTTATTTTTTAATTTACTTAGGGAAAAAAAATAAAAAGGATGGTCTTTCAACTGAACCTGTTATAATTCAATCTGGTAATCGGTTCCCAATTAAGAACCAAGCCTAAAAGATTTCCTTGCCCAGATCTAAGGGTCTCTTCAGGCTTTTCTACAAAGAGATCAAGCCTTCCCAGGACCACAGCTTGAAGTTAAGCATCTTCCTAACTTAGTTTTTCTCTAATTTAAAAAATATGCAAAAAACAGAGTTTGAAAAATTTCTAACATTTGAAAGGATCTGCGCTTTTTCTTTTTCCCCTAAGGGCTACAGCTCCAAGAGGAAATGGTTCATCCCAGGATTTCCTGGGGATTCTAAACATTTTGACTAATAAAAATAAAAGCTTAGAAAAACATTGACAGGAAAAATGAGAGCAGAGGTTTTCCCAAAATGCTTTTAGCAAAATCCTTCTCATTTTTGATTTTTTAAACAATGGATGTTACTGGATTTTTTATATACAAAAATATGTATACACACAGGCACACACACATATACAAACCACCAACAAGTCCTGAGGGCAAGCCCGTGTGTTTTATGATAAAATATTAAGGAGGCAATAAACAAATCCTTACTTATTTTATTCCCAATATCCATTTTCCCTCCCTTTTTTCTTTTTTTTTTCTTATTTTTTTTTTCTTTTTTGTTATTCTGGGGAAATCAGTCCTGTGCATTAATTAACCCTGTGCTGTGGGTCCTTCTCCTCTGAGTAAGTTTGGAACCTATTATAGTATTTCAGTCACATTTGCAGGGGGTTAGAGATCTTGAAGAAAATTGTCTGTGTGCTCCTCAAAAATCAGCCTGCAGAGCAGTTCACAGTACGAGTTCACTTCTTATAAGACACCAAAGATTCCAAACGAGACAGAATGGGTTATTTTGCAGTTTTTGGCAGATGGCCCCCCATGATTTCATTAGTGCCAGGACGTTCATGTCCCTGCTTTCTGCCTCAGATCAGCTTTGGGACCCAGAGGTGATGCTGGCCACCAGCAGAGCCCATCCAGCATGCTGCTGTTGCCATGGGGAGCTCAGCACTGGGTTCAAACTGCTGCCCCAAAAAACTCCTCCAGAGATTTTATTTTAGGAGGAAAGTTAAAATCAGAAACTTGAACACTTGAATATGCTAAAGGAAAACTGTAATTAACTGATTTCTAGAGAAATCTTACTTAATCGAGCCATATACAACATGGATTTTGGTTGGGTGGCTCAAAACAAATTTAAAGAGAAGCGGGGTCTCATCACAGTTGCCTGTTTCCTGGCTGGATTTGTAGACCATTTCCTTCAGAGTATTTTAAAGCCAGCTTAAAACCCAAATTTATTTTTCCTTACTGTTCAGTTAATGCCACAAAAACAACGCTGTTTCCTTCCCTTCTCTCTATCTTAATATCAGTGACCCCACGACCCCCAGCCTAATCCTCTAAGTTAAATCTCCCAGAGCTGCCTGAGATTACTGAACAACTGATGACTTCAAAATAAACACACTTAGAGTGACTGCCCATACACAGTCCCACCTAATAAACAAAGCAGATGGGATTTGTTCTGGGAAGCAATGGAAATTATGACTTTGGCTCTCTGGAAGTGGATTTTTATTCACACAATTTATGGTCCTCACCCTAGTGTGCTTTGAAGACATTTTTGCACATCTGTCTCTGGCCCCACTGTTTGTGACTGACCAACCTTTTAATCTGGGCGGTGTCATTCCCCCAACACAGAGGTTTTATTTGGGTGTTTGGAGACACCAACTCAGCCCTCAGGGCAGTCCTGTTTTACTGTCAGTGGGGGTGGATCCCACTGGTCCAGGCATTTTTGGAATTGCTTTGTACAGCCTTTGGACCTCTCAAGGAAAAGGGGCTGGACCAGTGAAGACCTTCACAAACAGCTTTACTGATCACCTTGACTCTCAAACAGGATTCCCTCTCTCCACGCTTCTGGATTACAGAGCCAGGAGTCACACAAGAACAGAAGGAATAGGTTACAAAAGCAAACCTCCCATATAAATCAACTGGAATATTTATGGTGTTTAACTTTCACTTTCAGAAAGATAAAGCATTATAAAACCTCCAAACCACACATAAAGCAAGCAGACACAACTGCAGTGAGTCCTAAGGTCTTGAAGCTGGCACTGCCCAGAAATGTTGGTATCAGCACTTGTCCTTGGAACAGTTTGAATTTTGTTTAGCAAACACATTGGTGAGGTTGGAGGTTTGATTTTATGTGATAATTTAATGAGAGTTGGTTTCCAGGGAAATAAACCTAATCTACAGAAACAGATCTAGAGAACCACTGCTGCCTTTTTAAGGAGGTAGGAGAAATGAATAAATGTGTACTTGGCTGGGCGTAGGAACACTCCAGCCTTTCCACCAGAAATCAGTTTCTTCATTGAACTTTTGGGAGCACAGCTAGATGAAAATCCCATTGTTCCAAGGTCCTCTCATAACCATTCACAAATTGTGTTTTATTGTGCCTGGTCAGCAGCTTCAAACTGGACATTTGAAGGCCCCTGAAGGCCAGGACCATGTCAGTGCTGTATGTGACAGCTAAGGAGGAGAAATCACAGCCTCTGTGCCAGACAGATTTCTCCTTATCTGTGTTCTACATTTGTCTCTAGGTAAAGAGCAGTAAGAAGAACCAGAAAACAAAAAACAAGCTAAACCTCATCAAATACATCATCATTCCTGGTTACATCAGCAGTGGACAGGTGGACCTGTCAACCTGTGGAATCAAGTAAAAAGGTTGCCAGGTCCACCTCTTCAATTTTATTAAGGCCCCAAATAATGCCAGAATAAGAAGAAAAAAAAAAAGAAAAAAAAAAAAAAAGAAAAAAAAAAAGAAAAAAAAAAAGTTTTGTGGGAACATCTAATAAGCAACTGTGAAAGTAAGACAAGGAAACCTTATTTGCAGATAAAACACTTAAATGGTTCCAAACCTTCCCATGAAATATATTGCTAATAAAACAGAAAACAAATTCAGGAATTGCAACAGGAGAAACACATTTTTTGTGAAGCTTAAGAAAAAATGGAGCTGTGTTCTTCTGATGTGTTTGCTGTACAGGAGACTTGAAGATGAAAGGCAACCCTAGGAAAACTGTCAGGCCAAGCTCTGCATTCACAGGACTCCAGTAGCTGGAATTACAGGATGACCCCTGCACAGACCCATGATTAATAACAATACCACAAAAACAAGTACTTAAATTTCACACTATGATGTCAGCTCTTGAGCAGGCAACTTATTGTTTTCCTTTGCTCTCTCTTTTGGACACGTGCCACCATAATGCAAACACTAAATAAGCATTACTGGAAGTGTTTGAGTGACTATATCCTGTCAGTGCCCAGATTACAATTCCAGAAAAGAAATACCCACTTCTCCTACTTGGTTCAAAACAAACTGCAACATAAATATTGAGATATACAGTTCTGTAGGGGTTCTCCTTTTGTAGTTATCCTCATCTGTAATCAAACAGAAAATCAAATATACAGCTTCAGTCAAAACAGTTACTTGGGAGAAAAAAAAAAAAAAATAGAAGAAAGAAAAATGCAACTCCCTGATTTTCCAGATTAATGAAAAGCAATAAAAGTGCTTGCCCAAATCTGTTCAGTTCCATTGGTTTCCAGAAGACGGGTTTCCCCTTTCCTTGAATCTCCTGTGCTATTGCTAGGAATTAGTGAGCTGTGAAACTCACCTAATGAGGTCAGCGTCAGGAAATAGCTCTGGAAAAACAGGTCCTGGGGGATCTACTAAAGGACTCCCCCAGTGTCCCAACGAAATCCTGGATGCATCGGCACATTGTACAGCCGGGGCTGTGGGAGGAACGTGCCCAGCTTTGTTGTTGTTTTTCCTATAAAGGGACAGCTAAGGAAAGTGAAACTATTAACTCATCCACTGGAATTTCTACTCACAAACCGTGCCCCCTGTTAAAGCTGCTCATAAAAGCCTTTCGGCTAGTTAGTTCCATATGTTCCCCAAATCCGCAGTTATTGCTTCTGAAAGGCAGGAGTAGTTAACAGTCTGCGGCTTGGCACTGTCCAGGGAGACCCAGGGACCTCTCTTTTCCCCCTCCCTTTCCAAGTGCCAATTAGCCAGTTTAACAAACCAGTTAGAATGTGACTGAGGCGCTTGGAGAGACCCCAAGCCGCCACCCATCCTCCGGCTCAGCCACGACAGTGACACAGCGGTACAGTCACGCAACTGACGCGCAGCCACCGCACTCAGACTGGTTTTCTTGATGCTGGGAAAGCTGCAGGGACATTGAGGCCCCAGTTTTCAGCCCTGCATGCCCAAAGCTCCAGCTGAAGTTGACTCCAACAGCTTGACTTTAGCGTCCTGACTTTTCTCCTTATGCAGAGTTCCCATGATGAACTTGCACAGGAAAAGTAATATTTTTATTTTATTTTCACTGTGTTCTGATTGAATCAAAAACCAACAGAAAATTTCTAGATATAAAACATTGCAGAATGCATGAGAACCCCGTTCTCTCAGCCTTAAGTTCCCCAAGACAGAAAAGGAGTCTCCTGGATGATGGCAGCTCACACATTCCCTGGGCTGACCCTACTACACTACTGCTTCTGCTCCAAGTTCCTGGCTTCAGCAGGGCTGGGGCAGGCACAGGGTTCAGTGAGACCCTGGAGAGCAGAAATTTGGGGTTTTGGTGGGTTATGTGATGGAACAGGCAAGACAGCAACAGTTTGAGCTCTTAGGTGCACGTCTTCTCTTACACAAGGTCATTAAGAAAACAAAGACATGGAATTAATTTCTGTCCTGAAAACACTTTTAAAACTTATACTATAATACACTATTAATACCACATCCATTCTAAACAGGTCAATAAAAACAAAAAAAAAGTCTTAAATATGTAACCTGAAGTCAGCAGCAGCTGTAGTAAAGGCAGTATTAGAATGAGGTTAAGAAGTGAAAACTTTTCTTTTAATGGCAGTGACCTCTGTTACTTTCTAAAGGTACTTAGAGTCCAGATTAACATAGAAGCAAGGGGGGTGGGGGGGAAAGAGCTTTGATATGGAATTTCCATGCTTTCCCCTTTTGTGAACCACCACACTGATGATGTTTTAGTCTCAATGCCCTCACCACACCATCAGCAGAGTCTCTTTTGCCAGTAACTCAGCTTGATGTCCAGCCAGTCACAGTGTGACTGAGCAGTGACTCTGTAGGACAACTCTGCTTTGGTCAATGCCCACATTCAAGCTTAGGGAAATAAATTAAGAAACAACAGGAAGACAGATTTGCATTTTAATCAGAAATGAAACTCTGGAAGGGACAGAATTTCTTCTGTTAAATTTGCAATCTAAATGTAGGACTTGTATGGATTTCACATGCAGTACTTCTGCATCAGTCTTGTTTCTCAGCAGATTAAGTTTGATGAGTAAACCTATCTAAAAATTTAAATATTTTCACCAAATGAGTTATACTCTGAGCAGTCGAAGTCTGCAAATGTTTTTACAATGAATTCAACCAGTTCCAGTAACCAACACCCTGCCCAGCAGTGATGGCTTGCAGGTGCAAGTGTCACTGTTTAGACTTCTACACTGAAGTCTTAGATCTTGTAAACAAAAAAGTAAACACTCAGTAAAATCAGTTCATACTTCTGGCATGAGAGAGCACTCTCGAAGGAAGGTTGAACTCAGAGTGGTTCTAAAGCAAATTCCTTCTCCCTAGAACTCACCTCAGCTATTCAGTTATGTGACTTAAGGAAAGGACATATTAGACAACAAAACACTGCATATGAAATATGACCAGAGACCTAAAAATCCCATATTAATTTTAATCAAGTCAGACATGATGGTGTAAATTGCTTCGGCTTCTTTCTTTCCAGCCTTCATGTTAACTTGTGGCAAAGCAGTAACAGGTCTTCCAGGGCTGAGTAGCTGGCAACTGGGTTTGATTTTAAACAACCCATAAAAGATATCAGAAAGACCATTAAAAGGGCAAAAGGCTGGAGTGCTCAATTGGTGTGAACGGACTCGACTCCACAAAGAGAAAGGAGATGGACTGTGTGCCACTGGATGTCTAAAGCAGCAGCCCTGGATCATGTGAAACCCACAGGCACAGAGGAAGGCAGAGACAATTCTCACCCAGACAAAGCAGGCAGTGTTCCAGTGGGACAAACCAGACAGGGCCCTGCTGCCTATCTGGTGCTGCCCTGGGCTGGCTGCCAGCCTGGCTCCTGCACACCTCTGGGTCCCCACAATTTCCCCCTGTGCCACCACCCCAGCGAGCCTTGCTTGGCCTCCAGCTTCACTTTGTCCTTCCTGTCCTGGGGCTGTCACCACTTACCAGTCAACAGCAAACCCCCCGTATTCAGAAACCCCAAACGCTGCCTCAATGTCAGGGAATTGCCGCCCCACACACACCCCCCATGTGACACAAGAGCTCTGTGGGCACTGGAAGTTTGTGAGGAGGTTTCTGGAGAAGAGCAGTGTTCCAGGAGAGGTGCCGCAGCGTCTGCAGCACGTTGCTCAAAGGTGTCATTGAAACAAGAACAGTCAGCCCAGATAAGCCCAACATCCCCAAAAGCGTCTGGTAGCAGATACTTTGGGAAAGCATGTAAGAAATGAGGTGAGCAGAGCATGAACTTTTCTCAGACAACACTTCCCATCTTCTGGAAATCTGCCAGCTGGGGACCTTGTGGATGAAAATACCTCTTCTCCTATCACTCCTTCCCCCCCACCTCCCTGCTCCCCACGCCTTCACCTCAAAATTATCCCCATGCTTGGTTGCACCACTCTTCTGAAGAGCAGCCATCTGCCTGCTCTGTGCAGAGAGGAGCTCTCAGCCTGCTGCTTTGATCAGCAATTTCACTCCCAAATGGAAGTCTGGCAGCACGCCCGAAGGGCAGCGCCCACGATCACTTTCCTCCACCTTAAATGGGCACATTGTCCCTTCACCTTCAGAGGGGGCACATGAAATCCTTCCCAAGAACCTGAAACCATGTTTGCGCTCGGCTCACGAGTAAAATTGTTACTGGGCCCTTCTGGGGTTTCGATTTTTCTTTTTTTGTCTCCACTGTAACAGAAGGAATGTGGGAACATGCCCTGAGTGGAGCGGACCAGTTGGCCCCGGTGACGAGTGAGCTGCAATGAAAGGGGCACCCTCATGGAAAAAAAGCAAAGCTCTGGGGCGGTTTGGGGAACTCCCAGCTTTAGGCACCCAGCCTGAGACATTTTCTTTTTTTTAAAGTCTAGTTTCATGATATGCTAAGCATCCACCCACTGAAAAATGCAACTTGTCCTGGGTATATTTAATTTGGGGTTTATTCATATTTCTGCTTAATTTTGAGCTGTTGCTTTTTAATTACCAGCTGAAGCTACATAGTAAAATGGACTAGCCCCACAGGCATGTTTTTCTTTCTATTAAATTACAGTGAGGCAGCAGATTAACTCCTTCAGCCATCCCAGCTTAACACCTCGCGATGCCAGCACGGCCCCTGTCCAGACTGCTGTTCCTGCAGCAGGAATGGCTGCAGGGGACACAGATCTTTACGTCCTGAATTTCCAGCTCCCAGCCTGGGGTATCAGCACAAGCAGGTGCCAGTTTTAATATGCCTCTATCCTGGAGAGTAAATCACAGCCCATGGGGAAGGGGAGCACTTTCCAAGGGAGCCAGATGGAGCTGCGACCTCTGGCCAAGGACAAACACTTTGGGGCAACAACTGTCTCAGCTTTCTATGCTCCACGTGAGCACCACTGAGCTGACAGCTGTAGAAAAGGGAATGTTTCCTAAGCCTGAAGGGGGCTGAATCCTCATGAGGTCAGCAGGGAAAGGGGAAAAGGAGGAATAGAAATTACAGTTCAGACCAGCGTAAGAAAAGGAAAACTTCCAGCAGGAAGCAGGGAGCTGAACTCATGAGGGATAAGAACATGTTAAGAACTGTTGTTTTTTTCCTTTAGCTTAGCATTATCTCAAGATGAAATAATTTTTTATTGCAGGATTTTTCTGCCATTGGGGTACATAGTGACCAGGCATGGAGTACCCCATGTGTGTTAACAAACACAGAACTTGATCTGGCAGCTTATCTCTTTGGGTCTTCCCCACCTGGAGAACACCTATGCCCTTAACCAGGACAGATGGGACCCCATCTTTCCTGAGCACCTCCTTCCTCCTGGGAATTCACATCTTCAGGGTCAGGGTTCCAGTCCAGACCTTGTAAAGCACAGGTTGGGCCGTGCTCTGCTCACCCCTCGTGCTGCTTCCCTCTCCCAGAGCTGCTGCATCAAAGCATGAAAAGGGCTGAAACTGGTGCTCCCCTTAAGAGTGTTGTCTCTCTAGTGCAGTCTACATAAAAATTACTCAAAATTCAGTTAGCCAGGGAAAGAAGGTGGACTACCCATCAAATCACAGCAGATCAAATTTCTAATATCATCTACTTGCAGCCAAGCACTTGCCTTCAAATTAAGCAGAGGCCAAGAATAATTACTTACTATTCACTGAGATATTTACATCAATTATTCAGCAAATAAATTCAACTAACAAATAGCTTCAAGGAAACTGCAATCTATTCACAGCCAAGTTGCCAAACCAAAAGAAAATTATAAAATTAATTATTTGCAACAAACTTCTCTGTTAGCTTTCAAAGTCAGAAAGATAAATTCAGACACTTTATTTTCTACTATATATTGGCTGCCTCAATCTAATGCTCCTGTTTATGAATTATGGGAGGTTATAGCCATCTCTTGAAAGATAGCTATTATACTTTTATTATCATTGGAACTAAAAAATCTTTTTGCTTGAAGCTTTTTTAAGCCTAGCCTAAACAGCCTCCACTCCAGTCAGAGAATACCTAAGAAATCAGCTACCAGGGAGGATATGCTGCTAAAGAACCAAGAAGAGTGTTCTCAGATTTTTGCTCTCCTGGCTAGAGCCAGAAACCAGATGCCTCTGCAAAACACTTATTTCAATTGGCAATTTCTGAAGAAAGCACTCCATTCAAGTAACACTTTTATTTGCTTTTTTCTTCCAACTAAGAAAGGATGTAGAAGAGTATTCTTTACACAGCTTCATAAATTACTGAAGCTGGGATATCATAATTGATGTCAAATAAACAAATAATAAAAAGAGTAATTAATACTGTTTACAGGCACCATTCTGGTCTATGCACATAAACAGCAGAGAGAGTATCTGCCTCAGATTCTCCTTCTGCCCCTTTAGCTGTATCTCCTCACTCCTTAAATGTACTCACAGAAGCTGAGCCAAACAAACTCCTCTCTCTGCTCCTATTTTTCCTTGCCTGTTTAATACCGATGCTCTGTAAATACACCCACAGTTAAGCAAGCACATGCTGCCAACCCCTGAAACACTCCATAAATGTCCAGCAGGTTTTTCCCTCTCCAGCTGTGCTTCACCAGGAAGATTCCCAGAGATCCTACAGCCACTGAAGGCATTGAACATGAGGACACAGTTCAGACAAGTCCTAAAGACCCCAAAGGGAGAAAAAGCAACTCCCAAAAGCAAATGTCTTTGCTCTTGCCCTGGAATAATATGGATTGATGACAGCCTTTTGCACAATCAAGACAGTGGGGCTGGAGCTCAGAGGCTTCAGTCCACTATTCTACCTCAGGACAGAAGGGAAGATGATTGGAGAAATCCCAAAGCAGTGGTGTGTGTACTGAGCAGAGCACAGAGGATTGCTTCCAGGTTGGACTTCACTTCCTAAGGCTGACTCCAGTGAGTAGAAGGAAGCTCATCTGGTGTAATTTAGCACTGTTCTGATGATTGACACCCACTGAAGTCCTGCCCATGTGTCCCAGAGGAGGAGATGGGAGTGGTGCAGGGGGTAGGAAATTATATCCTCCAAAACCTGTGGGGGATCAGCCCATTTTGAAGATAATATCTGATCTGCATTTCTTCCTTCTTCCTGGTCTTTTTACCTTCCATAAAGCAGGCAGGATGGGGAGTAGGTTCAGGTGGCTTTATGGGCCAGTTTCTTTGCAGATGGGAGTTGGTCAGACTAACTTGCCCCAACTGTCCTTTATTAATTCACTTGGCAGGGAACTTTGTGCTACGTTTATATTTTGTGCAAGGGCAGCTATGGTGTCCATTTAATTGTTCCTCAAATTTGAACTATAAAATTCTTGAATTTTGAGCAGCAAATGTTCTGGACCACTTAGAGATGAGGTGAAGCTCTGGAATCATTCAGTGAAGGTACAAACAATGAACACATCTGAGAAAAATGTCAGAGAGTTTATATAGAAAGGCAAAAATTGAATAGGTTGCAAAAGAATTTGCTCAGGAAACATGGCTTTACTGAGCTCTGGTAACTAGAACTTACTGGATTCAAAGCATTAGGATACAAGCATTATTAAGACAAAGACTCTGTGGAGTCTTGTTTAAATTGCAAATTCTGACTCTTTTTTTTCTGCTGGGGTGACCTCTCCTCTCTGCTTTTGGGAAGCTAAATTTCACTTTAGTTTGCCTGTTTTCATCACATTTTGCTTTGGGCACAAATGACCATGAGCTTTGCTCTTTCTATGCTGATAGAAACTGAAAAGGGATTAACCAAAAAGCAATAAACTATTCCCTCCGAATTGTTAGCCCTACATTTTCTTATTAGTGTCTACCCACACTAACTTGAAACTTAGCAATGCTGGTTTTCTCCAGAGCTGTCAGCTGAAATAAGGTGGTTCTGTTCCTTGCAGGCTGCATTTGCCAACAATCTTTTTGCTTTCAAAACACGCCCCCTCCACCAAACACAGCGAGACTGCTGCCCTTTTCAGAATTTCCCACAGGTACATGGCGGGAACATGTACATAACATCCCTCATTGTTAAAGAGGGAACAAAACCAGCATGGCATTTTTCAAGCTATTATCATGGGAATGCTTTGTACACAAGAATGTCAGAGTGAAGCCAAGCCTCGTGCAGAGCTCTGAAGGTAGATGGATGGGTGTACGAGCCAGTGACTTGCAAAGATTACAGACCAGAGCCATTAAAGTCTTGAGAGGAAGGATTCCTGATGCAAGAAGATAGTAGGATCTGAAAAGATCCAAAAAAATCCCTTTCAGTTACAATGGGAGTTGCTCAAGAAAAGCAATCCCATTGTCTCCTCTTTGGACTTTTCGTAAGAGCATTGGGAATGGCAGAGCAGATGTCCCTGTAGCACGGAATAAAGGCTCCAGCCCAGCCCTAGACATCTTAAAGCACTTTTGCCAGCCTCTTCTCTAATAAATTTAGAAGCTCTGGCACCTAAAAGTTTCCAGATGATACTGCAAGCCACCTATTGAGGACTGACTCAAGTGCCTTGGCTCTGTTGTACTGCCTGACCAAGAGACCAACTCCGAGCTGGCACCAATATTCCTCTGAGCTGGGCCTGCCGCCTACTCTGCAGTCTTGGGCAGAGTTTGACCCTTTGTATTCACAACTAAATGCTACCAGATGGATGCATCAGTTCAAAGGCTGGTGGAAACAATTAAGATTGCAGGAAGCCACGTTTATCCTTCCACCTATAGCACTGAATTAATCACGGCTGATAGGGATCTAAGCAGAGCCCACTCAAGGCTCTGATTTATATCACTACCTGTCAAGAGATGGCAGAAGATTGCCCAGTAGCTGCTGAATGCTTTTCTCCCACCCTCTCCCTCTCCTGGGGAGGCAAATATAAGCCAGGACATTCCTGCTTTGCTCAGGTTGCCATGAAACCTAACCTCCTGTTGACACAAGCATTAGGCCCCAGGACTGTATAACAGGTCACTGACAGAAAGATATAAGATAGAGCTCCCAAATTCAGCTGGCCACACACAGGCAGGCACTGGGATTCGCATGGTCCCGGCTCCCAGGGCCTGAATAACTGTGAGGGAGCCTCTGAGGCTGATGGACATCGTGGGGCCCTCACCAAACCATTTTGCAGTTGTGTCTTCGGGCAAGTCCAGTGGCTGATGCTGCCTGAAATTCCTATGAAAACTGCTTCCTTACTAGGTAGGAAAGGTTGGATTTCATCCTAAATAGAGGAAAGAACCAGGGAGCACCAGACAGTTGCTATTAAAAGAATGACAAAGGAGGAGTGCCAGAACTCACCCATACTGGATGGGACTGGAAATCTGAGTGCCCACATGTGAATCTGAGTATTTGTGCTCAAATAAACTAAACCCTCAGTGCTCATCTGCCTGTCAGAAGTCCAGTGTCAAGGACTGATGGGGGACTCTCAGTAACTGCGAGCTCAGTGCTTCCTTTGGAAGCAAAGCTCCTGAAGCCTGGATGCTCCCTTTCCCAGGGACTAACTGATGAGCACATTTCACATCAAGCATGGAACGGGAACTGTTGGAATATGGATCTGTTGCCATATGCTAAGCTTTTCTCCATCCGTAGGAGGCAAAAACAAAGACAAATGAGGAGGCTTGAGTCAACACAAGGGTTAATTTAAGAACTGAGCTTGCTTAAAATAAGAGTTGTCACCGACCAAAAAGAACAAGTAGCCATTGAAGAGAAAACTGTTGAGATTTATGGGCCCCATTCTAAAGACATAAAAGGGGAGTCAATCATCATTTGAAGTTTATTTTTTTAATAAGAGCTCCTCAAATATTCCCCCCACTTTTCATTGCCAGAAATGTAAGCTTGTGGCTGTGAAAAAGTTAAAAATTAGGGGTTTCCTAAGTGGGAGCAGAATGCATGGTTGCTGTGTATGACCCCAGCTACTCTAACAGCTACTGCTAATTCCCAGTGGAAACATCAATAGCTTGTGAAATAGACTCCTTTCTTTTCTTGTACAAATTATTCCTTTATATTTTTGAACTTCTGAACCTCCTGGCTTAATAACAACTCCACAAGAAAGAAGGAAAATAATTGAGTGTTTATAACAGCACGCATCTTTTTTTATTATCATCCCAGGCTGTGGCACTTTCAGTTCAGCAAAGCTTTAGTTGAAGCTGCTCTGCAAAACTATTCGGAAGTGGGAGGAGGAGAGGGATGGGAAGGACATCTCCTCCTACATAGGAACTGTGGTCAGTGGACATTTTTTAAATTTCCCAAACATATAGTTTCACTATCTTCCTCCTACTCCCTAAATTATAACCTACCCACTTACTATCTGTTTGAGTTACAAGCAGAAATTAAAGCATTGCTCCAGCCTCACAGCCTGTGAGCAGCAGCACATCAGAATGTGGGCCAGCCATAAAAAATTGCAAAACAAAGCAAGACAAAAACCTTAACCCACCCACACATGCAAGGAAAGAAAGAAACAAATCAAGAAAAAAAACCAACAGGAATAAACTGTCTTTAGCCTCTTCCTTTTTCCAGTTTTAAATGGAAAGCAATGTGACAGTGCTGCAACAGATGACAGTCTATTTATTTTCTCTAACAGATCTACAGTTGATGGATTCCCCTCTACCTCCCAAAAGACTTACATGGTTTGAATTAAAAAAGGCTAACAGTAGAAAGTATGTTTACTCAATAGGAAATGGCCATGCCAGGCTCAGGAAGTGCTCATCCTCCTCCAGCAGTTGGTTTAACAAGCACTAAATCACTGAGTATTACATTCTAGATAATTTGCTGCCCGGTTTCATCACTTTGTTGATTAATATGCTAACTCATAATAATGATAGATTCATAATAGTACACGTGGCAATTCATATTCTGAACTAGACACCCAGCCAGGGAACAATCCTATGCCCTCTCAGGTCAGCTGCTGTGTGCAGCACAACCCAACCCTTTTAAAGGAAGATTATGACAAGATGAGCATTGTAAGGACTGGGCACATAAAACCCAGCAGCATTTCCTTGAAGAGGCTCAAGAAATGCCATCACCCACACTTCAGCAGAGTCCACTGCTCAGAGACACATCTTCACTTTGCTGTCAGCAAGGGCAATTAAAACCTGCTTCACTGGAGCAGCTTCCTGTCAATAAAACTCACCTCAGACCAATACTGGCTTGGTAGAAACTGAGCTGTGTAAATCAGAGCTCAGCATCCTTGAGGTTTTCAAATGTTTGCCTTTCCAGCAGTTATTTTCAGGTGATGTTTTTTGGGGTTTTCACTGGTGCAGTCCAGAAATAACTCATCCAAGCTGATGGATTTGCACCAAGCTCCACCACTCAATTGATTACACCAAAAAATAAGAGGCTCCTACCTTCCTTGCCTATATATTACAAAGATTAACTGAAGGGATAAAATGAGAACTAATTTTAACAGTTTCTTAATGGGCATTGGAGGTGTTTCCTTCAGTCATCCTTATTTAGACATCTTTTCTTTTTCCTTAGTGAGGGTTCCTGAGTGTAGCTTCTGAGGCCAGGCTAAGCCCCCATTAAATTTTCTCCATAAAATGAGATCCCCTGCAGCTGGAACATGTGGATGGTGTAGGATTCAAGTGGCAGCCACCGCCTGCCGCTCTCCCAACCACTGGTGCTTCAATTGAAGTCCATTTATCACAGGCTTACTGTCAGATCTAACCTTAAATGAGCCACTCCATGACTGTGACCTAAAATATTTATTACTTCTGAGTTAGTATGTTAAGATGGAAAAGAAAAATCCAAACCCTAAACCCAAACCAAGAAACAACACTGGCATCTCAGTAAAAGGCTGAGCAGGAGGCTCTGTGGCTACTGCTCACATTTGTGCAGGATATGTAAAGGATCCCTCTCACTTCCATCACTGGGCATTTATCCCACAGCCAGTAAGTGGATGATTTCCATCATAAAATAAATTGTATGAGGCAGTGGAAGCCTGAAGGGATGAGACTGCATTTGTCCCCATGTTAGTTTTGCAGCCTCCTTTTTCCATGTATTTATTGCCTGTTCTTACAGCAGGTGACGGACAGGGTACAGCTCTCCAAACAATTATGTTTCTATAAGTTCTGTGAAAAAAGCTGATGGGGCACACACAATGTGAAGGGAACCCTCAAAGAATCCATACAGGACTTCATCCTTGAGATGAAAATCCTGGAGAGATGATGCTCCCCCTTGCTCTTCCTTGCACAGAAAAGTTGTTTGGGCTTCAGGTGGATTTGGGATGAGTTAGAAGCAATGGAGAGGAAAGAAAGGAAAGAAAAGGGGAAGGGTTAGAGGAAGGGGAAGGGTCAGGGTTAGGATGGGAAGAAAGTTTGTGCCCAGGGTAACAACTCTAACTTGTGTTTAGCAAATGTGGGTCAGCTTTCTTGATGTGAATTTTGATAAATCCCCTTGGGTAAGGGGAGAGTGAGACACAAAGGGTTTCCCTCTTTGAAGGGGTTACAGGAATATGAAGATGAGTCACTTGCTGCAGCCTTATGAACCCACATCCCAAAGGACTGTGATGGGGATGGGAAGGGCCCGTCACAGAGTGGAGCTGTCTTCAATTAGTGTGGCATTTTTTGCCATGGCATTGTTGGTTTCTGGGCTAAAACGTCAGTCGCTGCACAGGAATGGGTCTCCAAATGGTGGAGATCTCGTTTCTCCCAAGTACTCAAGTGGAGCAACCTTCACACCAATCTTTCCACTTTCCAGTTGAATGAGAAAACTTCCTTTAGCAAATATTTGAATCATTTTTTCCTCCTCGTGACACATTATAACAATAAAAAAAGTAATAGCCATTGTTTCTTTGTCAGTAACAGTAAGGAAACAATATTAAGCAAAAAAATCCAAACATGAATAAAAAAAAAACAACAAAAGTGGGTTGTTCCTCATGATATAAATTATTCTTTTGAGTGGGCTAAAATCCACATAAATGGGACAGAGCAATTGAAAACTTCTGCATTTTGGTCCAGCTTCTGTGTAAGTATATGGCAATCCTAAGACTGATTTCTATGGATCTTGGATCAAGCACCACATGGAATTCAGCACTCTCCAGGTTAGAACAGAAGCTCTACAAAAATACCTTCTTATAGCTCCTGCCAGATTTAGGTTTCAGAAGTGTGACTGAGAAGGTTTCAAGCAATGCTGAAATTCCATTGCTGAAATCCAAAGGGGAAAACCGAACAATTCCAAGTGAAAAAAGCTAGCAAAGCTGCTGAATCAGCTCTCTATAGACTCTCCTGTTCTCCAGCCCAGGTATGTATGAGTGTTGTGAGTGTTGTGTCCATAAAACCAAACTCTATTTCCTACAGACACAACAGAAATTGAGATCCTTCATTTATTTTCAGTATTGCTTTCTCTCTTGGGTTTATTCCCCTTAGACACTGTCTTTCTCTCTGACTCTTTCTTCCAGCTCCCTTTGGGTAACTAAATAAAAACCTTGTTTTAGTGGTGCAAGGATGCCTCTTGGCTCCTGAGGTTTTGTTCTTGGAGAGCTCCCATTCTTTCTGAGCTCATTTCTGTGCAAGTTTTTATTCCTCTTCTGTGCTGGTTTTGGGGCTATGGCTGAATCTGTCAAGAGTGACCCACAGGCTGTTAGACATTTCTTTCTCTCTTTGGGTGGGATTTTTGAAGAGCACTCAGAGCTGGCCTCACAGAGAGCTGAAATCATCCAGAGTTGGTTGAGAAGAAAAGCTGTTTGGATAAAACTCCAGAGACATCTTTGGGACACTCTACTCACCTGGTTTCTCAATTATGACACGCTTGTATAAAAGACACTACAAAATCCCTGACCCACATAAACCCCACAACCAGTTGGGATTACCACTATCACCACTCCCAAACAGTATAAAGATGAAACTTTGAAGGCAGCTTCCAAAAAAAAAAACCTATTGTCAGTTTTATGCTGCTCTTTTCCTGCTTTCAAACTCAGCCCCAGAGAAGCCTCCACCCCCAAGCTTTCAAACACCAGGAGACATCTCCCACTCCCTGAGTTTCAATCTGCATCATTGGCTACCTCTGGCTGTCACCAAAGCCACGGTGTCTGGCCATGAGCAGGGCAGAATTAAGCCATCCCTGGCTGCTTGCAAAGCCCTCCTTTGCTCCCTTTGCCTCCTGCTCTTTCCAAGCACCACTTTTCCTTGACCTCATCCCAGCCAAGCCCTGCTGACCGAGGGCACGACGCCTGTCACGCAGCACAGGGAGAGCAGCCCCAGCCAGCCCTACATGCCGGGCTTTTCCTGACTCCCTGACACTGCTGAGCTGATGGATTTTGTACTGGCCTTGTAAATGGGAATTACTCATGCCTGGAGGGTCAAGGTTGTCAGACCTCATGCTGAAGTGCACATGTATTCCTCAAAGGAAAACTAACAAAAGCAGGTTCTGTGCCAGGCTAGGAGGGAAAGAAGATATCAACAAATTGACAGAAAACAGCTTCTGTGACTTTTCAGCCCAGCAAGGACCAGGCAGCAGGGCTGGGGGGGAAAAGAAAGAGAAAAAAAAAGGGAAGGGGCAAGTAGGGAAAGGGAAAATAAAAAAAGGAAAGGGAGGAAAGGGAAAGGGAAGGGGAAGGGGAAGGGGAAGGGGAAGGGGAAGGGGAAGGGGAAGGGGAAGGGGAAGGGGAAGGGGAAGGGGAAGGGGAAGGGGAAGGGAAAGGGAAAGGGAAAGGGAAAGGGAAAGGGAAAGGGAAAGGGAAAGGGAAAGGGAAAGGGAAAGGGAAAGGGAAAGGGAAAGGGAAAGGGAAAGGGAAAGGGAAAGGGAAAGGGAAAGGGAAAGGGAAAGGGAAAGGGAAAGGGAAGAAAAAAGGTGAAAGAAAGGGAAAAGCTCTACCACCACTCAGTGGTACCAAATCATGTCAGAGAACAAACTCTTACTTTGGCCATGGCAACCACATTCTAGCTAATCATTCAGGATCTTTACTGATGAGGAAGGAATTAAAAGCATTGCAAGATGTGATGAATTCAGACAGCCTGGATAATATAATCCCTTGTCTTTATAATACTGCTGTTAGGACAAAACATACTGATAGATAAATAGGAGTGAACACAAAAATAGAGATAATGAAATTACAATAGACTTAGCTGGTACAAGTCAGCCTAGGTCAGCTAAAAACAGTCAAAACAGTCAACAATGACAATTTTCCATAGCACATAGTCCAACTTCCCACCTTCTAATCAAGAGAGTAAATCCCATCCCTGTGAGTTGCACCAATTCACAAGGACTACAGTGAAACTGAGTGAAAAGGGTTTCTTGTGAGGAGTGAGATGGAGGAGGGGTTCAGGGGAACTGCAAAAAAATCAAAGTCTGAATTGGCTAAATTGGCAAGTAGTGTGGCCTGAAAGGAATGGATCAGGGGAGAGGCAGGGCCTGACATAAACATTACATACATTTCAGGAGGTTTATTTTGGCTTATTACTATGCTGAATGTCTGTTGAATTCACAATAAGGA
>NW_028256162.1:0-27558 GCF_971803275.1 Cyanistes caeruleus | reverse complement strand
TTATCTTTACAGGTAGCAGGAACATGAAATTGCAGAGAAGAAAAACCCCATAGGATCACCTACTGTTGTCCTTATTCCTGCTTAGGATAAAAGTGCAAATTTAAATCTTCTTATTAAATATGTGTAGCTCAACAGACTTTTGCTTTTTCAGTAATATTCCAATTGCTGTTATTGAGATGGAGGGGGCTTCTGCTGTGTTTATATTTTTTAGTAACAATTAGAACTATGCTGCTTTCTTTCAACTGTTTATTAACATGTTTGTGTTTGGTTTTCTTTGTGAGAAAGCAGACAATATGCCAGCAGGAGTTTCTAAACAAGTTTTTTTTCACTTGAATATAGAGATAGAATTTTTATCAGATAATCTTTCACTAGCACAGAAAGTTAAGAGCTTGTAGAGCTTCCAGAGGGAATGATTGCTTAGAACAGCTTCTTTCCCATGGAGGGGCCTAAATGCTGATTTATCAGTGCTGGAAGTAATCTGGATCTTCATTATTTTGTTTCTCATCTTCCTCCCCCCCCTGTTTCCCCTCCAAAACAAAACACTGTCTCTCACAAGCTTTGTTTGAAGAGATTAACACATTCAAACACAATATTAATACCAGTGATAAGGAAATAATTAATTGCCTGTGTTTGCCTGCCTGCTAGGGTAAGACTGCCGTGTAAATAAGTTGACCCAGCAGAACTCCAGTCAAACTGCTGGAAGCAGTGGACTGATCCCCGTTGGATTCACTGCTCTCCAGATGAGACCAGTAATTACACAGCTCATCACTGATTGCCTTTTCTCCTGCTGCTAATTGTTACTTCTTGGTTAGCTGAATGCTTAATAGAGAGGAAGAACATAGTGTTGTATTGTATCCTTTTAGATTTTTTTTTTTCTTGTAATTTCTGTTCTTTTCCATTTTGGAAAAGAAAGAGCTGGCTACTGCAGTGAGAGTCCTTTTCTATTTCTTTTTTTTTTTTAATATTGAATGAATTTAAACGCAATTGTTAAAAATTTTGATTAATATTCCAGTCTTATGCTGCAGAAATAATACTGGGTTTTTTCTTTTTAAGATTAAAGGGAAAATTCCAGGGATTTTCTGGCTATCAAGGAATTACAGAATCATAGAATATCCTGAGTTGGAAGGAACCCACAAGGAGCATCGATATCCCACTCCTGGCTGGCCTTAGAGTTTTCTTGTAACCACAGAATGGGACCACAAGAGGTCAACAGCGACCTGTAATGACTGATACCCCTTCTTTCTATATATTAAACACCTAATCAGACTAGATTATCTAATTATTTCAGAGATCTTCTATTGTTTATAGAAATAAACATAAGATTGCTAACAATCTCTTTTTCTAAAGACATTTGAAGGGTGATGATCTGGCGCTCATTAATTAATTTGTTTGCCTTTATACAGAAAGGAAGTTATCAAAAACTAAGTAAGTTGTCTAGAAATGTATGTTTTCCAGAGATCATGATTGGTTTTGTTTGTATAATAATGAAATAGGCCTACATTCACTGTGTGAAATTTGTCACCATGGCCATTAATGTGCAAATTTATTTCTATATCTATATACATATAAAAAAAAATTTCACTGAGATGTTAAAGTGGCACACTGACTTCCTTCTTAAAGCTTGTTGTGTAGGGTTAAGACTTACCAGCTGATCACTCTCTGACAACTTTTATTGTACTGCTTGAGTTGATAGAAAGGAAGCATCTACACACCCCCAGCATTTACTTTATTGGCACCTAAACTTCAGTCTGTGCAGCTGGAAAATGCATTTTTTTCCCCACAACTCCTTTTTTTATCATTCTATGTCTCATAATCGCTTTCTCCTTTAACCATTAGATGAAGACCTCAGAATTAGCTGTTCTTCAGGATGAAGAGGCTGAATGACGGTAACACTCCAAGCTTTTTAATGAACACCAGTTGTGTTTCTTTCTCTTCCACAGAATCAGAGAATGGTTTGGGAAGGGACATTAAAGCTCATCCAGTTCCACCTTCCACTATCACAGGTTGCTCCAAGCCCCATCTGACCCAGCCTTGGACAATTCCAGGGATGGGGCAGCTACAGCTTCTCTGGAAAACATTATAATAGCAAAAACAAAACAAAAAAATGTCTTGCAATACTTTCCACCTGAATGACACAAGTGTGGAATAATAATAATAATAATAATAATAATGAATAACTGATGTAACAAGGAATTGTTCTTGCATATTTGCTCCTTTTGCATCCACAGGTAATTCAGCAAGTTCCCCTTAAGTTTTGAAAAGGAAAACATTTTTATGTACGTGCTTTCAGAAGCTTTTAAAACAGGGGATGCCTTGAATAGAGAGAGTTCAATTAAAAGAAGTAATTTCAGAATATAATTGATAATTTTTAAGTAAATGTGGCCTTGTAACAGAATGCAGATGGCAAACCCACTTTGCAGCCGACCCCGGGCTGTGATGGAGAAACAAGCAGGAGGTGCAATGCATTCTATTAATTATTTTCACTGCTACAGTTGTTTGCTATATAATACAGGTCAACAGGGGTTAGCCTGAAGCTTCTCCTAATATATTAGTAAATAAATTTGAACAGATTTTAATTTGCTAATGGAAAGGTCTGAGCCAGTTGCAAATAAGAGTGGAGCTACTTTGTCTTGCTCATTGCTATGCAACATGGCTGCTGCCAGCCATTCATACAAAATGTTACATTTCCATAAAGCACAATGTAATCCGTCACAGAGAAAAGGGAAAAAACCCCACAAAAAAATAACAACAACAACAAAAACCCCAATTCTGTAAACTATATTAAAGATAAATGTGTATCATGGAGCAATCATCCTTATGGAGCTCGTAGAATGTTGAACACCTGCCCTTGCAGGCTTGCCAAAACATCCAGCATGGAATCTTGTAATACTTACATGTTTCAGGGAGAAATAAAAATAAGATATGCTATTCCCAAGGAGTATAAACAAGAGTGAGCCTTTTCCCACATCCCCTAATGATTTCTCACTCCTGTTCCAACTCACACAGTTTCCAGTGCTGCATGTCCACACAAATGTAACACAGCACGAGATGCATCAGCTGCTTGTTTCTCACCTCTCTTTCTGCTCGTAATAGCAATCCCTAGGGTGGGCTTGTTTTTTGTTCCTTTGTAAATATTTATAAACATTCTTGTTTTACAGATGCAGGAACAGAGGCATCCAGGTCTGTGTCTTGCCCAGATCTAGACTGGAATTGGGAAGAGAGGCTGTTCCCAAGCCTTGTAGCACTGCGTGGTTTTCCTGCCTCCTTTTTTACACTGCGGAGATCATGAGCACCTTTAAGCAATGGCAGCTGAACCCAGGTACAGCCAGTGCACTGCTGGCAGGTGTTTTAGCCCAGCAACCCCTTTGCTTCCTTTTCCTGGTTCTTCAGCCTCAACATTCCTTAGATTATACCATGAAACTTCCTTCATGTGTATCAAGAATTTGATTACTTTAACATCTCCCTCTCTGCTAAATTTTCCAACTTGGGTTGCCCAATTCACTCTTTCCATAATAAACAATAAATATAAGTGCTGGGGTGATTAGAAAAACTGCTGCCACTGATGTATTCTTCAAACAGGCTTCTACTGGGGAGAAGGGGAGGGTTGATGCAAACAAGCATTTGAGGGCTCATGCAAAGAGCGTTCACAAGTTGAAATGTCTGTCCTTAAACTCTGTTTGCCTTATCTGTGCACAGAATATTTGTCACCATCAACACATCCCCAGGTTTAAAATCCCTCTTGGTTTTCAGTCGTGTTTTTTTGTGGGCTGGGGTTCTGTGCTCGGGTTTGGTTTTAATGACCTCCTGGTTTTAAATATTCTACCTGTTTGGGTTGCTCAGATGCATGAGGTGACAGGAAAGGCTGTTAATATTTAAACCTTTGTCATTTTCAGCTCTTCTTCTCTCTTTTGTGATGAAAGAAGTGGCACTCGATTTTAAAACGGACACAAATTAAGAAGCATCTAAGGATTAGTCCCTTAATTACAATAATCCTTAAAGGATTATTCAGAGATTGGCCCTTACTAAAGTTTTAAATTTAGCCATGCATTTTAAATCAGGAGCAGACTGATCTGTGGCCCAGCAACAAAAGAGAGGGTTCAGCCTTGAGCATGCTTGCATAAATATATTTAGGTTGAGAAAATAGTCTACAATACAGCTACTGATGCAGGTCCTGTTTGTTACTGCTCAGCTGCTTGCCCAGCGAGTCTCACGGCATTTTACTACTTTTCAGTAATTCCATGTCCTGTTCCTGCAAAGAAACAACCAGAAAGGGGAGCTCCCTGACTGGTGTGAGTTTTCAGGTAAATTCCTGTCTACCATCCCTCAGCCTTGAGTGAGCACAGTGGGTAAAATCCTCAGGTTTTTTCTGGTCATGTGGATTCCTACATCCAGAGGTTTCAGCTGCTTCCTTCTCTAAAGCAAAAGTTAAAGTATCTCGAAAACCTTCTAAATGGCAGTGATAATTTCACTGGCTGTCCCTGCAAGAAACATTTACAGAACTTTCATAAACAATGCACATGATTAATTAAGATTCCAGAAGTTCGACTCACTATGAATATTTTCATATTTTGGTCTGATATTGTAAACAACTCTAATTTAACTGTTTCAGGGAAAGAGACAAGGAGGGAGGAAGGAAAGGAAAGAAGGAAGGGCAGAAGGTAAATTATCTCCTACTTTTTTCCTAAATTGTTGTGTAACCCTCAAGCTTTAACCCGGCTCCTTCCAGAAGCAGCCAGAACTACTGCCAAGTGGCTGAGAGGAAAAGTCAAATTAAGAATGTTTATACATAATTCCATCCATTTTGGCCCAATGAACAAATAGTAAAATAATTAATAGCAGAGAATTTTCCTGCGCTCATTTCCACCCAGGAATGTCTTTGCCTCTGAAAGAAATTATTCTGTGCCTTTGTAACTGCTGAATACAGCTCCTCTTATTATAGAGCAGCTTAACCTGCAGGCTGTGTATCTACAGTTTTAATAACTTCATTGTGCAGGAGCAGTGTGTATTTTAGAGGACTTCCTATTTCCATTTCTCTGCAGCATTTATGGGCAAAGCAGTGCACAGAAAGCCACCTTAAAGTTCCTAAAGTGTCATTGTAGTGGCTCAGCTCAATAAAAAAATCCTGTGAAAATTAAACACCAACAGGTATTGAGAGGAGAAAAAAAATAATTTCAAAACTATGTGAAGTATTATAAATTATGGTGTTAAAAAATGATCCTGAGAGCTGTATCTCCCATGGAAACAAATCATTGTATGATCAGAAGTTTTTTATCACTGGCCTTGTTAAATTCTAAACGCTGTGCCCCTGCTCTCATTCTGCTCCAATCTTGATCTGTTCCTTTCTGCTTTGATTCTCTCTTTTGAAAACTCACATGAAGAGGTTAAAAACCAAAGATAGCAATAAAAATTAAACCACAAAAAATCTACACAGCCAAAACTCAAGAATTTAGGTTTTTAACTATATTAATGTTTTATTGCATCTTAGTCAGTGGCTGAATATTTTAAGGATAGAAACAGTTCATTTGAATATGTCTAATGGCAAATGCAACACACTGAAAACTTTTTCATGCATTATTCCACAATAAATACTGACTAGAAATAAAGTGATACAACAGTGAAGTAATTTTTGTGAATATATCAGAATTTACTATTTTTTTTTGGCTAGTACACAGCATAATAAAGCATTTTATGTGGGGTGGTAAAAGAATTACCTTTACTTACATTGCCCAAATCTTAAGAATGAAAGCAGTTGCTTTGGTAATAAGCTTAAAGAAAGTTCTTTTGAAAATTAGTTACACATGTCAGCTCCTTATTTAGGATAAGATTCCAGTCATTGATACTTGAGATTAAGGAAAAATAATCCACACATCCACCAGGAAATCTGCATTCTAGGGAGCATTTCCCTTACATGCTGCAGGAATTTGGAGGAAGTCTGTGGGAAAGGCAATAAGCTCTTGAATGCAAAACTAATTTTAAATGTCTTTGAAAGCAAAACAATACAATTCCTATGGCTTTTAGTGCATTTTTGTGTGTATGTAAAAAATTAGTTGCATTTATCTTTTCCTCATATAATCGAAGAAAAATACAATCTTAAGGCAACCTCACATTGTTTTCAAAATCAGATTGTGATAATATCTCTTACTGTGGAAATCCTTCCTTTCTATAGCCAACACAGAGGTATTCAAATCAAGTTAAAATATACTTACTATGATTTTTTTAAAAAAAAAATTATTACTTGAAACACATTTTTTTTTCTTTTTTTTATATGTTTACCTAAAATATATTACTTCATTTTAAGGAAAATATATTGTAGGGTCAATTTAAAACAATTAAAATTAGCAGGTTTTGTTTGGTTTTTTTTTTTAAATCAAGCCTTTTTATATAAGAGGTGGTTTTGCACTAAAAATACATTTATGGGTATAATTTTGAGAGCTTTGCTTCACTACCCAGTTGCTAACAACAGATTTTGGGTTTGTCTGTCCATCCATTTTTGCAGAAATGTTTTTAGAAGCAAGGCAGAGCCAGCAGCGCTCTGGGAGCACATCCCTCAATGAACAGTGTGGAAAGGCAGCAGTGATTTTAGGATTTGCCCCAACCACCTCCTCTTGAATTAAATGGAGATATGCATTTAAGGCTTATTTATGAGCTGCAAATCAGCTGTTTCTGTGCACAGGTTGCAATAATTATTATGAGTAAAGAGTTCCTATAGAGGTAGAAAGTCTATTGACATTTCCAGTGTGAAAGGTGGGAAATCCTGGCTGTCTGTAAAAGATGGAAGTGATGGTGGGAGATGGAAGTGATGCCTGGGCTCTTAGAGAGGAAGATGGTGTGGGCTTTTTACATGAGTTGTCCTCATCAATGGAAGTCTGAAAACACAGAACATCTGAGAATTCTGCCCCTGTGTGAGATTTGTCTGAGCTCTGGGAGTCGAGAGTGAACTGAGCACTTTTCCCTGTCCCTCTCCACCTCCCCAGGCAGCACAGAATCCCAGAACAGCTGGGCTTGGAAGGAACCCCTGGAGATGGTCCAGACTGGCCCCATCCCCCCCACCAGGGCAGGGTCACCCAAAGCAGGTGACACAGGGATACATCCAGGTGGGATTTGGATGAATCCAGAGATGCCACAGCTCCCTGGGCAGCTGTTCCAGTGCTCTGGCACTCTCCATGGAAAGCTCATCCTCGTGCTAAGGTGGAGCTTCTTGTGTTTTATTTATAAACTTACACCTCGTTCTGTTGCTGGGCACCACTGAAAAGAGTCTGGCACCATCCCCTGACACTCCTTGGAGATATTTATGTGAATTAATGACATCCTTTCTCAGTCTTCTCTAGACTAAACAGCTCCCTCAGTACACTTTAGATTTATTTCTTGAGGAATTCAGAAGACAGCAGGTAGTGGATAAAACTCTGAATTACAAATTTCCAAACAACTAAAGAAATGTCTGTTATCAGACAACCACTTTGACACATTGGGGGAGCAATATTTAGTGGCTCTGCTAAGTGCCTGTGTCTTTCCTGGGTATGGCACCGCTTTGGGAAATGGAGAAAAGCTTTATTTCCTGCCTTGCCACACGGCTCCTGACAAATCCCATCCCCTCCTCCTGCCAGTGCTCCTACTTTTTGTTTGTGTCCCACAGTCCTCACAGCAGAAACTTTCTCCTACTGCTTGGCTGTGCAGCATTCATCACCATAGGATTTTGATTTTGGCAGGAAAATATTTTTAGAAATATAATGTAGTACTAGTAATAAAAGGAAATAATATGGAATACATCACTCCCCAGGACTAGAATAAGAGGTTACTACAAATTCATTGCATTCAGTTTTGAATGTCCTTTGCAAATTGACAGAATACAAATAACGTTTTCCCTGCACTCCCTGACCTATTTTCTAATCTGCTTCTGCTTTCAGAAAAGACATAATAACTGTCTTATTTTTACTCACCTTTCTGACCTTGATTCATCTGTGCTATTCCTTTTGTCCCCATCAAATCAGCTTTAGCATTGAGAATGACTCTTTAAAGAGAGGACATGTCCTGCATGTGTTGCTTTTTTCATTCCAGGCTCTGTATGTGTGTCTCTTCATCACCTTATTTACTAGAACAATTAATTACTTTGTTTTTGTCAGCTGACAGCAGAAATATCCGTGTCAGTATTCATGGGATTGATATCCTTTAATGCCTCTCTTAATTTTCACTGTGGCTCTTAATTGTCACCAGGCTACTTCAGCTCTTTGTTGGAAGATCATTTACTCTGATGAACACTTCATTATTTCCCAGCACCATCCTAAAAATTCTGTGTCAGTTTATCCTAAAATTTAACCAATGATCCAGAAATGTCCATAAGATACCTTGGACGTTATGGGGGCAAATACCATGAGATGATTCCTAGGATGAGCACCAGTGATAAAAGTTGGACTGGTTTTGTGCAACAGGAAGATGAATATTTTATTTCAGTATTCAAATCCTGAGTTTCAAGTTTTCTTGGCATTCTGTCCCACCATTTGTTGGGATTTTTTTGTTTGGTTTGGATTTTTGTTTGTTTAGTTTTTTAAATTTAAATATTTCAAAATTTGCTCAGTGAAAATAAACAAAAACCTGGGATGATGCCCCAGTGTGACCTCAGTGCAAAAGATTGAAGAGAAACAAGAGTTAATACTTACCCTTGTGGCATTCTGAGCAGGCTGGGCATATTTTAAAGAAATTTTTATGTGGCTATCACAGTTTTAAAGGGATTCTCAACTCACAGGCATCTTTTAAAACCTCTGCTAAGAGAGCAAGTGGACCTAGTGCAAGATTTTCACTATTTGAATGTTTAAGTACAGGAGCTGTTGCAGATTGAAAACACTGGGGAGTAACCAAGGGGAAATTTCCCAGTATTCAAAGGAGAGTTGAGAAAAATTGAAGAAATATCACCAAACATCTGCCCCAGATGTGATGCCATATATCACACTTAGGTGAGGCACTCTAAGCTTGAAATTATTTCTGTGAGCAAAAATTTCAGGGTTTTGGTGCTGCCTTGCCTCTCTCTGCTCAGTCTTTATTAGACCTGCTGCTGCCCGTGTTATCTTCAAGTGGAAAGTTAAAGGGGACTAATGCATAATCCACAAAACCTCTGCACACCATTTCAGAAGGTAGGGCCATCAAAAAGTTCATGCTAAGTAGACTGCTCCATTCAGCAATAAAGTGACATAAAGCACCCACTATTCATTCAACAGAACACTCAAGACAGGGGGCAAAAGTGCTCCAGAAAAGCAGGTTTTGCTGCAGGCAGCTGTAGACACATTTTTCATTTCATCTTTCACCCAAACCTTTATCACCAGGGCGAGTACTATTCAACTGTTATAGGAGATTGGCTCTCTCCTGATAATGTTTTTTCAGCCTGTTTGCTGATGTCAAGAACACTGAGCTGCTGTATCTCTATTGCACCTTTACAGAGGTGAAAAAGAATAAAGGCTTGGAGTCAGCCCTTTGGAGTCAGCCCTTTCTGATTAAAAAAAAAAAAAAACCAAAACAAAAAACAACCTAAAACATACACATTTAAAGAATCTTTTATTTCAAAGTGAACTGTGCTATATTAGTTAGTGTAGGTTCATCAACTCAGCTCTTCCCTTATTTAAAGGGGGAATTTTATTTGACTTGTCTCTGCTAAATCAAGTAAAGGCAAGAAATTACAAAAGGCTCAGGGTTTCAGGGAATTTTTGCTTTTAAACTGATAATGGTTATCATCACTAGGGAATAGAAACTGCACCAAAGTAGAATTAAAAGAAATTATCTGACATGTCATTATGTGCATCCAGTCATCCAAAAACTTAGGAGCTGTGAGTGGTTCTGGCAAAACCAGTATTGTAAGCTCTGCCCTGGAACAAGCCATAAAGCAAGCAGAAGTCAGCTTTGGTCCTTTGGAATGTTTTATTCAACAGCAGACCCTTCCTACTGCTCCTTTTCTCCAATGGACACGGACACCCTTTCTCCATGGCAGAGGGAAGTGGGGGCTGTGCCAACACTGCCATTCTCCAGGTTTATATCAGCCTGAGGCAGCACGAGCTGCTTTGCTGGAATACTTATTGCCTTTCTCTGCTTTTGCCCTGAGCCTTCCACATTCTCTTAAAATGGAACAACAGCCATGAAAGAATTCCCATTTCAAAAGCAGAAGTCAAGAAGGAGAGTTCTGGGAAAGGAGTCATCAAGGCAGCTGGATGGATATCATATTTTATTATTTTTTTTTAAAAAAAAATCTCTATATATTTATATATATAAAACTTGGGTGAGAGCCGGTGCAATCCTTGAGCTGCCTTTGCTGTCCCTATTCCCTCAGCCCCGGGTCAGCAGCGCTGGAAAATGCCCTCCCTCGTTAGGGGCCGGGAGAAAAGCGGGTGTTCCCGGTTCTAATGGCCAGGTGTTCGGGCACAAAACCCCGGCTGCCAATCGGCCCTAATTAGCACCTTTCTGAGCAGCCTCCCCGGAGAGGCGCAGAATGAGCGGCTGGGAGCGAGCCCCAGCCCGGCTCATCGCTGGAGGTGAGCCCTGCAGGTCAAGGTTGAGGGGCAGCCTCAGGAAGCTTCGCCTGGGCTCCATGAATAGAGAACTTCAGTCCCCGGGATTGTCAATCTGGCACCTTTCAAAAGCACTAAATTCACTTAATTAACAGGCAAGGGGAAAAAAAAAAAAAAATAGCCTTCCCTAGCAACTCTTGCATCAAATGGCACTTATGTTACCTTATATTCTGAGCACCTAACCCTATTAGCATGGCATTGTGTGCTCCTCTTGGAGTGCCTTTATGGACACACCAATCTTAACATGCACACTAATGTAATACAGGGAGATTTAGCAGCATTTTCAATTAAATTGACATTACCGTGGCTCTTTTTTTTTTAAAAAAAAAAAAAAAAAAAGTATTTTCTGTTATCTGTTATACACCCTTAATTTCACACAGGAGCGTTTTCCCTGTATTAATATTCCTTTTTCCGTGCAATTAAATCACTTTCTCCATTGAATTTCATGCTTTCCCTGCTCATTTTGTCCTTTTCCTTCTTCTTTTTTTTTTCCCCTTTTTTTTCTTTTTTCTTCTGTTGGCCCAAGGCAACACTTTGCATTGCTGTGTTCTCATGAGGGATCCGTTTATTGTCTGCTGGGTCTACAAAAACAGCACAAAAATATATTTTTTTCCCCTCATTTTCCTTCCAAAGAGATGCAGGATATACTAATTTGTAAAATAACACAATATGGAGATAATAATTACCCATTTTTGTTCTGTTCTGAGTGTGATTATTCACAGTTGTGTAATTCTTAGGGCTACAGGCACGAAGGAGTCTGCACTTCACAAATTTGTTTTAACAGTAGATAAGTGGAGTTTTCCAGGTATAAAACTCAGAAATCTCTTAATAGATTCTCTTAATACTGTTATAAATACCTGTATTTATTCCAGTAGGTGATGTTTTTCAGTGCTAATGTGTTTGCTCTTCACGTTGGAGTAGATGATTATGCTCTAAATTAGCTATCAGTGAATAACCAAGTTGCACTTGGCAATTTTTATTTTATTTTTTTTTTGGTCCCATAACATCCTTTTGCATCTCCATTTTTTCTTCTTCCTAGAGCTCTCTCTGTTCTGTGTCTCTTCCTGTAGATGACAATCTTGAAAGGACATTCTCAGCTCTGAAGGTTTTAGGTGAAAAGTATTCTGAATAGAAAAAGTATTATCAGATGGTGCTTTCTGAGCAATGGCAGCTGTTAGAGGTTTTCCCTCAAGAAAACAAGGTTGTCCTCCAGATATCTAATGAATTATCTTAAAGATAATTCAGGGGGACAGGGCAGTACTTTTCTTGGTGGAACTGCTTGCTTTTGTGGCCAAAAAACAACTTGTTTTTTGCAATTGCCCTTATTAATCCAGCTTTAAGGTAATGAGGTGTTGTTCAGAGTGGGCACTACCCCACAATAACTAACACACATCAGATAAAAACACAATCAATAGAAAATACATTGATTTTACTCTATAATAAACCAAAGTATGGCAGTATTGGCCCTCGGTGAGTCAATCTGGGGACTGACTGGACCTAATTAACTCTGATCTTTTTATCTTTTATTAATTGTCTTCCTTTTAATTTTCCCACACACACACAGAAAATCTGTTTTCCATTAATTAACCTGGAATAACATTCCAGGTAATTTTTAAGCAATGAAGAATGCTGTCAAACCATAGGAATGTATTGATTTTAACACCAGAGGGACAACAATACAAAGTACATAATCGTGTTGTAAATTACTTTGTGAAATACTTCCTAAGTGAATTTTAATTAGTGAATCATTCCCAGTCCAGGATTGCAAGGCTGCTTTTAGATGGCATTTTGTCATTATTATTATTCAGTAAATGGCCACCAAGAATTCTTTCTGAAATTTGCCTTAGCTACCCACTTTTGTAGCAATATAATTTATGTCACAAGGAACATGGAAGAGGATTTCCTGGAATCCTTTATATTTGTTAATCTATCAATGCTCCAGGAAAAAACAGTTCCTTGTGCCTGAGTTCCACTGAACCCCCCTCTCCTGGGGGTTTACTCTTCAGGTTGGAGTAGATGATTATGTTCTAAATTAGCTATCAGTGAATAATCAAGTTATACTTGGCAATTTTGGTTTTTTTTTTTTGGTCCTATAACATCCTTTTGCATCTCCATTTTTTCTTCTCCTTCCTAGAGCTCTCTCTGTTCTGCATCTCCTCCTGTAGATGAAAATCTGGGAAGGACATTCTCAGCTCTGAAAGCTTTAGCTGAAAACGATTCTGAACATAAAATTATTATCAGATAGAGCAGGATTGACCCGTTGAGGGTCACACCCAGGTCCCCACCCCTGTGTTATCGGTTTTGTCGGGTGTGTTATCCTCCATCACAACATTTGCATTTGTGAGGGGATGGGCAGTGAGCTCTGGGCAGGTTTCCAGGATTCCCTGGGATCAGGACACATTTCCAGGGCAGGCAGGAGTCCCCCATCCTGCCCAGCACTAGGGAGGCATGCATGCCCTGGGGCAGCAGCGGATTTCCTGCTCACACCCTCCCAGGCGCTTGGTGTCTTTCTCTTCTAAGATCTTTTCTCAACAAGCCCTTTTTTACCTTATCTTCAGTTTCTCGGAGACTTTTCCTCTCATTCCTCCGTGTTTCTGTTATTCATTGTCCATGTTGCCTTCAAAGCTGACCTGGTCCAAACCTCCACTCTTACTTCCAGTTACCTTTGACATCCCTCTGCTTTCTTCTCTCTTCAGTTCATCTTACTGGATAAAGGCACCACGATTTAAAGAAATAAAATACAGTGTTCTGTCAAAGACAGCACTATGGTTACCTTAAAGAATACAGTGATTTTAAACCAGAAAATAATTCCATTTAATAATTTAACACATTTAAACTGAGCATCTGATGGAATGTCACCAAAAGTCTCCAAATGTGTAATTAGGCAAAGAATAGGGAGGGGGGAAAAAAGCACTTCGATGACATGTATGGATGAAAATTAATGAATAAAACCAAGAAAATTGGGTAGAGATTAAATTTTCTGTCCAAGAGCTGGACTGGAAGTGTGTTGGTAGAAAAACCGGGGGTTTTTTTGGTAGATATTTCAAAACATATCACCAACTGCTTAAGCATCTGTGAAAAAATAAGACCCAAGGTGCAACTACATCAGAGATATTCTGGATCTCTTGTTTTAGGCTATTTTCTAAACTGTGTTTCTATGAGACTGAGAGCGATCTGGACTCAATGCCATCTATTATTTTAAGCATTTTAATTTTGGTTAATATTTTCCTTTGTTAATTTTGAACTTAATTTACGCTTGCTGTAATCCTGGGACTCCAAAAGATAAATAATGTCATAATTAAATAACAATGAACAGAGAATTCTTCTATCCCTACACATGAAACTCATGTAAAATCATGACATGATTTTAGGAGATTGATTTCTTGGATAAAACTGGATATTGTGAGAAAACTCTTCTAGGGAGGAACATTGCAGAACTGTTTTATCTTCTCTTACTGCCAAGGACAGGATTCCCCATTTCTCTGTTGCTCCATTCATTCCACCACTGCAACTTTGAGTAAATGGGAATAAATTTGGATGTGTGAGTGTTAAATCACATCTGTGCACTGCAACTGATGGAGAAGGGGGTCCTGATTCGTCTCCAGGAGGATTAGCAGAGCTCGCCTTGTGGCTTCAAATGTGATTTTCTTTTTCCTGATGGCAGAGCACTAAGTGAACACAGTAACAGAATTCTACAACTCTGGAAATTGTTAGAACTTTTCTTTAAAGCAGGAAAGTCTAAGGGCCTTTAGATTTATAAAAGATTTTGGAAGGGCCTGACCACCTGAAATTGCCAACAACGTTGGTACTGTGGGTTCCCAAGAAATGAGATTTTTATGCCTACTGTGGGCTTCTTTTGGGCTGAAATTGGATGCATTCTTTGATAAAGGGCCCCCAAAGAAGAAACATGTACACAGTTGTGATAAACCTGCTCATTTTTAAGTCAAATTTATGAATCTGAATCCACAGCTGAAAACAAGGCCATGCTGTAGGAATGAAGACAAATATTTAGCACAAAATCAGAAATGGGTTTCTGAAAATAAGAGATTGTTAAAGTTATGGTGAACGTGTACAAATTGCAAAATATCAGTAAGTCTTCTCTGCTGCAAACTGATCTAAAGCAGCTTTCCTGTTTCCCCAGCAACCTTGAGCAATGCTAGCTTGTTTCTTTGGAAGTAAATTAAATGTGACTTTCAAGTAGTTCATTATTTCAGTGGCCACAATGCCTTTTGGAAGCAAGGACTTTCGATAAATCATATTAGGATTTGCTGCACTTCTGAAGGGAGGCAGATAAAGGACTTCTGCAGAAATAGTTTTCAAATCTAGTACATTTTTTTTTTCTTTTGGAAATAACAAAAATTATGTTTCTATTGATACAGGAAAGAAAAAAAAAAATGAAACACATTTGCTGTGTGTAAAGAAAGGTCAAATATTGTTTGGTGCTGCAGGTAGATGTGCACAACCCTCAGACACAGCTCCACCTCAGCTGTGGGGCTGAAACTTCTGGAAATGCTGGCACAGAACATCCACACTCAGCCCAGCCCCTCCAGTGCTCAGGACTTGGCATCCTGAGAAATCTTCCAGTCTCTTCCATGAGCCAGCCTGTGTGTGTGTGTGCATCCGAGCTGTGACATCTCCAGGGGACCGTAGGATGCACCAAAATGGGTCCTACATGGTTTTTATACTGTTTTTTGGTTGCTTTTGGTGGCAGTGCAGGAAGGAGGAGATGTGCAGGTGGAGCTGCCCCTCCCTGGTGCCTCTACACCAGGCTGGCATTTTCCTCTCAGGGGAAAAGACCAAAACTTTTCAATGCAGTGACCATACGTTTTTTAATCTGTTTTTTTCACAGCCTTACTCTGTAAGAAACTGTTTCTTTGCCTGTCCATGTGAGTTAAATCATGAATTTCCATCAATTTGTACCTGCTCAAACACAAATCCTTTCAGATTGGTGGTTGACTGAAGTAGTTTTGATTCAGGTTGGTAGAAATTCAACAGAACTTCAGGTCAATCAGTTCAGATCCAGTTTTATGATGAAATTCTCAGCTTTGCTACTTCCCAGGCTGGGAGAAAAGCATTCAGCTTTGGTGCTTTATTTTAGTGGAATAGAATTAGGAAAGCATTTTTGGGAGGTCAGTTTTTGGTTGTCTGGGGTTTTTTTTCCCCAAATATATGTGTTGGCCAGGAAGAGTTTATGGTAAATATTTTTTTTTAATGAAAGCAAAAACCTGTCATAGAAAAAAAAAAGTTGTTTTTGGTTTTTTGTCTTTTTTTTTACCAACAGAAGTCTGTGTAATAAGAAACCCATTTTTCACTTAAAATCAGTGTCAAGGAAGTGAGGTTATTGTCAAAGCAGTGTGGATGATGGCTGGTCCTGGCTGAGCTGATCACATTACACAAGTTATTTCAGTGCATAACATTGCCATTCAAAAGGACTTTGAATGGAAAGAGCCACAGCAGAGAATGGAGGAGCCATTAACCATGACAGGGAATACCACATCCCCCATCACCATAATTCACTTCTTCTAGGAAAAGTTTCCTGGGCTGAGTCTTGTTCTGTGTGGTCAGAAGAGATGCTTTAATAAGAGCCATGACCATCAGTTTATTTTCCAGAGTGTGATTGGTCTAAGAAGTCATCAATGTATAAAAGCATAAAGTGAGAGTGCCTCCCATGTATGGATTTAATTGAGAAATGTCACAGTTATCAACATGACATTTTCTTTTCATAATAACTTACTTCTCTTTCTTAAGAAATTAATTTTTAAAAATATTGAGAAATGCTAACCAAAAAAAAAAAAAAATTAAATAGCACTATGGATGCTAAATCTGAACCAGAGTGCCTGTAGTTATTGCAGGCCACATAGCTCTCAGGCCTGACTGAAGCTAGCCTGGGAAATTCATGAGAAGGAATTAAAACAATTCTCAGAGATACTAAAACAGCCTTGCAGGTGTTGTTTTGCAACCTGTTGTTTCTCCTTGCAAGAGACAGTCAAGGGGGGCAGAGTGCCCCTGACCAATGATGGTGGTGTAGTACTTTGTTAACCAATAAGAGTTTCCTTTCTGTACTTTTCCACGTATCTGTCTATAAGACAGGGCTGAAGCAATAAACTAGGAATTCTCGTGTCGTGACTCCCATGAGAGTCCTTTGTCGTTCCTTCAAGCCGTTCCCAATCGGAACGACATAGCACATCTCAAAATCCTCAGAACCTTTGACTGGCAAATTGTGTATTTTTCAGATTATTGACGTAGGAAGATTTAAAAACATCAAAATATCCATCCCATTTGGGAAGAAATTGTTGAAATGGGATGAAAAATGAGAGTGATGCCATTCCCCTCTTGAAAACCTTGACCTGAAGATCCTCTGAGTCTCTGATAAGGGGCATGCCTTGAGGTCTGGGGACAATTCTTCTCCCAAAGAAAGCCACTGCCATGGAACTGGACAAGTCCATGGCTTTGGGGCTGGGATTCCCAGTGGAGGTAAATCTCACCCTGGCACATGGCAGCTGAAATTCTCATGGAATTTTGGAACCATTTGGCTTGGGAAGGACCTCAAAGATCCCCCAGTCCCTGCCTGGTGGACAGGGCCACCTTCCAGCAGAAGGACGTGGTGCCAAGCACTGTTCACGGGTAAAACCCAGCCCTGGGCTCAGTCCCTGTCCCCAAATGACAGCCATGGCTGTGTCCTCCTGCCAGCCTCACCCAGAGCCCCCCAGCCTGGCTCAGTGTCCCCAGGAGTGAATATTTCTTTCCTGGTGCTCTCATAAGTGATTGCTTGTGGCATCTTCTGTCCTTATCTCGGCTGGTGCAGCCCCCTCATGAATATTCTGCCCATATGGAGGACTTTTCTCTATCATTGCCCATTAACAAGGGGGATAATCACTCATCCAGTTATCTGGAAGGCAGGAAAGGCCTTTCCTTGAGCCCTCAGTGTGGAGAATCATGGGACACCAAGGGAGGTTAAATGTGCCTGACATTATCATCATTACTTTTTTTTTCCCCTTGTGTAATTACTGTATTATAATAAAGTTGATCTGCGATAAAGAAACGGGGTATTAAAGTCTGTTAGGGCTAAAAGACCACATTAGTGACTCTTTTACCTTTTTTTAGTCGTGGGACAAAATGCATTTTGGGACTGATTACATACAAATGAGCATTCTGTCACCAAACCCCCAGGAGGTCACAGCTGTACACAGAAATGATGTTTTATCACACAAGTGCTCCGAGGAGAAGTTGCTCCAGTGTAAATGCCAAATGGGAGGGGAAGGTGTAGTGATGCATCATTACTAACAGCAGCAACACTGAGTTTCAGGTTCAGGCTGAAAAGTCTTCACCCCCAGAGGGTTTAAACTGTTTAATAAAGATTAATGAGCTTTACCTGCCTTTTCTCGGCTGCTGTGTCACAACTTAGGCAAGTTTTGAAAATCCAATGCACCAAATGCATTCTTGTACACTGATAGAACTCAGTATTTTTGCAGAAGTGACTCACCCTGTGCAATTGGTATAAATGCAACTCAAAACCGGCTCAGTTACTCTTCTCCTGGCTGTTCTGGATCTTGCCAATTATTGGTTTCACAGAGCCAGTGAAACCAGCTGACTGCTTCCACCTAGGCTTTTAACACAAAATCAAGTTTTCTTTAAATTCCATTTTAAAAAAAGAACCCCAAAACCCCCCAAAAAACCAAACAAAAAGTCAAAAAAAAAAAAAAAAAAAAACCAAACAGCAACAACCCCCAACAAACAAACAAACACCAAAAAGGAAACAAAAAAAACCCACCCAAAAATCTCTCCAGTAATTTTCAGTTGCACAAACATCATATTCAGTTGCACAAGCGTCATTATTTCCAGTTGGAAAAGCTATTATTATAGCTTTTCCAACTGGAAATTTGGGAAAACACATCCAAATAAAGAGAAAAAAAAAAGACACAAGGCAGTATCCTTTAGCTAAAATGGGAAATATCTCTTGCTCTGGAACCTGCAGTTTTCACTTGCTCACTCTGGGGCCTTTCCAAGTTATCCTGTTTTGTATCTGCATGAAAAGCCTCAGTCTTGTACTTATATTTCTATTTTATTTCCTTGCAAGTGATTAGTTGGGTAGAAACTTGTGTTTTGAAATCCAGAATTTGATCTAACTGTTCATTTCCTATTCCCTATTTTAATCCTATTTCCCTATTTTAATACTGCAATTAAATACTGCAATATTTCCCTATTTTGCAGGCTTTAAGAAACGGTCACAGGATTTTATATCTTATTTGTCTCTTACAACTAACATTTTTCAGTTCATTTCAGGAAATAATAAGCTGCTGATTTTTTGAGTCACCTGATGCAGTTGTCCACTGCTCAGTGTTGCTGTATTTAAGAGCATTTTCCAGGGCACGGAGGTGACACCTAATTACTGATACACAGCTCCTGCCAGCAGCAATTTTCAGCATGTTAAATCTGTTCCTAATTGAGGGAGAGAAATATGTAAGGTATTGTTAAAGTCATACTCGAGTAGGAAAGCTTTCAGGAGGAACAGAGTGAAAAAAATGGATTTAATTCCTAGTAAATATGATATTCTGTCTTAAGGATCAGTGGGATATGGGAACTCAGGTGCCATGGTACCAAAACACTGAATTTAAAGTCTGACTAAATGACAGTGTGAGGCAAATGAGAAAAGACACAGACAACCTGAAGTTGTCAAAATTGATTTCTAGGTCCTTTCCAACCCTAAATATTCTGTAATTCTGTGATTTTATGATTCTTAACTTGTAGTAACACAGGACAATATCCACATTACTTGGCCCCACCTGTAGATGTAAAGAAACCTCACCTGAGAGAGAAGATGTTATTTACAGGTCATCTTCATCTGCAGAAAAAAGATATGGAAATATCAATTCTATAACTGTGAAGTGGTTTAGATTGCAGACAGGAAAAACAAATACACTTCACCACCCAACTCCATTTAATGCCATTATGAATAATAACTTTCCCAACCAGTATTCCTGTAATATCTTCCCAAAAAATCCAGGTGTTCACTTGGCCCTACAGGTCCTACAAGACCTCCCCCACAGCCCTGCCATCATCCCAGTGAAACACAGGAGCTGCTTTAGTCTCCTTTCAGATTGCCTCTGTTGCTGGAAATTTTGGTTTCTTTAGGGTTGAGCTTTTTGGGATATTTTCTCAAAGGGGAGTTTCCTTTATCTTAGTTCTTTTTTAGGAGTGATGCTCTCAAGGGTCATTAGCTTCTTGTTTTTTGTGTTTATTAATATACATTAAAAGACTTGGCAGATTTTTCCAGACTTTTTGTTAAAGTTTAACTTAATATCGCTTGGCTTAAGTTGGCTTGAAAAGCACAAAATGGCTTCAAATTATGCAGTTTTATTTTCATACTTATTCTCACTTTATTAACTATAGAGAGGTAAATTATTTTTTTTAGTGACCCAAAGACCCAACACCTGTGTGCTGCACTGTGACATTTTCTATCCAATCACTTATTACTACTTAAAAATTCTGGAAGAAGAAGATGAAGAAGAAAGAAGTAAAAGAGACAACACCCTAAATCCTCCATCTTGTCTTCTGTTCTCTAAACTAGCTTATACTCTAAACTTTAACTTTTTCACCCAGTGACTTAAGAAAACTCTTTAATCTACACACTCACACTTTTAGTTTTTCTATTTAACTTTAACAGCTGTTTTCATGGTGTTACATGAAATTCAGTGCTTTCTTCGATGTCAGAGCCAGGTATCAGAGATAAGGGCACACTCTCTGTGCCTCTGACTCCAACATCTTTTTTTCCTGCAGTTCTTCCACTTGTAAATTCTTGTTTGGACACTCGTGGTTGGGCTCTTTCCCCCTTGGACTGAGATTGATGAGAGAGAGGCAGTTTTGTCTTGTTTGGACTTGGTTGTTTATTATTCTCTTACCTGTATTTCATGTATACAGGGTACAAGGAGCTGTGTGCACTAAGAGAAAGGTGCAAAATGGCCAACAAAGATCTTTCTTCAAGGTTTTTTATATATCTATTTATCCAATTAACAAATGCCAAGTAAATTATTTTTCTTAGTGATCCAATGACCCAACACCTGAGTGCTGCACTGCAGAATTCTCTATCCAATCACTTATTACTACCCAAAAACCTCTGGAAGAAGAAGATGAAGAAGAAAGAAGAAGGACAAGAGACAACACCCTAAATCCTCCATCTTGTCTTCTGTTCTTAAACCAGTTTAAACCTTTAACTTTTTCACCCAGTGACATAAGAAACTCTCTAATTTACACACTCAAACTCTTAGTTTTTCTATTTAACAGTTGTTTTCAGGATGTTATATGAAATTCAGTGTTTTCTTGTACGCAGAGCCAGGTATCAGAGATAAGGGCACGCTCTCTGTGCCTCTGACTCCAACAAATTCAGGATTAAACTACATCTCCCATGGAGCAGTGCAGGTTCCTCCCTGCCATCCAGGCAGGACAGCAGCCGCAGCAGAGGCTTTTTCAGTTCACCTTTTGTCAGTGCTTAGAATTTGCCTCACAGACTCTTTTTTTGGGTTTGGAAATGCATTTTTTTCAAATTCCCCTCTCTTTCATGGACTTTCTGTAGTGTATATGAGGTGGCTACACATGAACATCTGTTGAAGTAGGAAAACAAAATAAGGAAACATAAATTAGGAAAACATAATAAGGAAACAAAATCTGATGTGGCTAATTAACTCTGCTTTATGTGTTAATACTGAGACTGTTGGGGTGTTTTGTAGGCAAATGGACTGGGAAACATCATGAAAAAATGTTTCAAAGGCATTTTGTGTTCTGAGAGTTTTTTAGGAGCTCTCCTCCCTTGTGAATTATAGTCAAATATCTTCTTGCTCACGTTGAAAACTCAACACAGCTTCACACAGTCAAGGAAAATTCTGATGCTAAGACAGTCCCAGACATTTGGGCAGCTGGAAAAGTTTAGCAATCCTTATTCCTGCAGTTTTATACCTCATAATAATCTCTGGAAAACAAGAAAAGGAAATAAAGGTGTTAGTAATATTCAACCTCATGATTTCTTGAGAATCCCTTTAATCAATTAAATAATTTTCATTTAATGAGCCCTTTCTGCAGCACCAAGCCCTGCACTGCTGAAGTACATTTTAGTGTTTCTTATAGCATTTATGTAAATAGTCCCAGTCAGGGGTGGTGCTTTGGTTTTGGTTTGGTTTTTAATCCTTTTGTACTTCTGATGGGAACCTTTTGTCTCTGACTTTTCAACCTGCAAGCTGAGGAATACATCCAGCATTGTCCTGCTCTTCATGCCTCAGCACACATATTCACCCTCTGGAGCTGGCATTAACTTTGGGGACAGTTCCACTTTTTAAAGTCAGAAGTCAGTGGGACTGTACTCATAAGTATTCCATGGAAGCAAGACAATCTGATGGAGTGGCCTTCAAATTCTACTTTTGAAATGCTGAAAGTTAAGAAATATAATTAAACTGCAAGTGCATTAACATTTATATAAAATATAAACCAAATGCTTATCCTGAATCACCAAACAAATTACAGTTTGAACATTATTAAAAAAAAAAAAATAATAAAAAAATCCCAGCTACTTATCAACAGCACCATTTGAAATTATTGCCAGTACTACAACTCTAAATGCATAAGATGCCTTAAATACAAACCCTGAACATTTACATACTGATTCCATGAGCAAAGCAAAAGGTATTTGCCAGTAACAGTACAGGACTCAGCATTTTTATTGTCTGAGTAATCCTGCTTCGCTCTGATATGAAAATTCAATTATTTTAGAACTGGTCGTCTCATTAAATTTTGACAAGGAGCACAAGCTCAGTACCAGCTCCAGCTCTAAGAGGCTGTGGGAGCCTGACAGCTCCACGGTGAGTTTTAAAATGTAGTATTTTTATAGGACAAGATTATCTGACAATTTTATATTAAAAAAGAAAAAAATTAATCAAATACATTGTAATATCCAACTCTGCTAACTTGGCCTTTTTGTAGATATTTTTATGAAAATTTATTGTAAAAAAAAAAAAGAGTCCACTGTTTATTGCATCTTTTCCCCCAAGCCCACCTCCATGTCTTATGCTCCACGATTGTGCTAGGAAAAAAAAAAGTGTCTTTATGTGAGCAGCAAGTATTTATCCACACATTGTTAGCACTTTTTCCTTTCCTCAATGGAAATGTGTTTTTGCAATCATTTTTATAAATATTATATCCAACAGTGGCAAATCTTTTATTTCACCCCCATATTTGCCATCAGTGCTCTGAAGGGATGTTTAGACAAAAGTTCTTTTTTGGTCAGAAAACATCAGTTCATTGAAACAAAAACTTTTTGACAGGATCAGAGCACTTTGGAAAGACTTTCAATGGAAAAGGCTTCTCAAGTTTAAGATGACTTTCCATGAACAGCAGGCTGTTGGAATATTTTGATTTACAACCTCTTGTAGTGCTGCCCTTGCACCACCTGGACCATCTCAAGCTGACCATGAAGCTGTTGCTGGTTTTGTCATAAATTTCCTTTCTCCAGCCCTGCTGAGGGTGTGAAACACTTCATAATCCACATAAATTAGACAGCTGTGGATGGACAGAGTGGAAAGAACCCAGCTGAGGGTGAGATTTGGGAGAGTACAAAGAGCTCCATGGCCTCTTGCCATGCTTGGATCATTCTTTTGAGCTGTGGCAGACCTAGGTGTGTTCTGCTTCCTGTGGAAACAATATTTAATTGATTTGCAACCTAGAACAGCTCCAATAAGAAATAGGACAGCGTTCCATCTCTTCAGCTTCTTGGTTCTTGTGGCAAGAGGTGGAACAGAGTAAGAAAACAAAGGCTTATAGTAGATTTTCTATAGCATAGGTGAGAGTTTTTGCCATGGGACTCACAGCTCTGGGACTGGGGGGTGGAGGAAAAAAATGAGGTTTGTTCCAGCCCAGATTATGAAATCTGGGGCAATCCTGGAAACACTTTGTGGAACACTGAGCATTATTTCCCTGTTCAGGGCTCCCAAATCCGTGTATCACAGAGCTCTGGGCATTTTCAAATAACTTATGTCAGCTGTTGAGCAGCCAGTGAGCAGTGAGTGTACAAAAAGTAATTTGCTTCAAATTTGAGAAGCCCCTGCAAGCAAACATTGATTTTTAAGCTTCTTCATGGCTTTTGCTCAAATATTACTCAAAGACACTCATTGAATTTTCAGACTGATAAAAATAAAATAGTTTGAATAAAATTGTTTAAATTTGTGTTACGTTATTTCGAACACTTTTTTTCTTACTGCTGCAAAAGAATTCAGTAAATCAGGAAGTCTGTATACTTATCACTGCAATACCCTTATTACTGCAAATTAAAAATAATTATATTAAGGGAAGAAATCATTAGATAGTAACAACAATTAGACTCAATTATCTTAAAGGTCTTTTCCAACCTAAACATTTCTATGCTTCTATTGCAAGGTCAACCCAAAAGTTTCATTTAAGATCTACCCCAGGATTTCTTGAGAGCAGACTGAATGTTCAAAGCCTGGATGTCACACGTGCACAAGAGGATTTCTGTTAAACATGGAAATATCAGGGTGACAGAGTCACCCTCCCTGTGAAAATCTCTAGAGAGAAGTTGTTCAGGGGGACTTTGTATGGTAAATAGGAAATGCTGGGCTACCCCATATTCTGCTTAGGGCCAGGGACATTTGAAATACACACTTCTTAGGGGAAAAAAAAAAAAAAAAAAGCAGTTTGATTTTTCTTTTCTCCATATTTTAATTAACTTCTGTGAAGGTCACACATATCTCTATCTCTGCAATGCACAGCGTGTCAGTCATTTTAAAAATCTGGATATTTAGCATTATCTTGCCATTATAGTCCAACTTTTTTTTTTTTTTTAATCCAAAATTCCACTTTAGTGATCAAATTAAAGAGATGACAAGCTCCCTATCCTTACAAGCTAAGCATTTTATGTTTTATACTCAGATATATCCTGTGTGATATAAGATGAGACTTCATAATGGGATTCAGTGCAGTTGAGTGCTAAATTATAGCAGGCTTATATCACAGAACGTTATAACAATGAGAGGAGAATTCATATCGTGGCTTTAGGAAGAGAGGAAAATTAAGACTTTCCAATTAAAGTAGTAACCTAAAACTTTAAAATAATTTAAACAGTTTCTGAATACCTGCAATGTTCTGTACTTATCTGGAAGCAGGATTGGCAGCTGTTTGAAAGGACCCAAGTGAAATGTGGACAAGGTGTATGTTATGTCCTCAGAACACAGATCTGTCATTTTCTGCATTGTTCAGGGATACATTGGTATTGAATATCTCTTTCCCACAAATTCACAGGCTCCATGCAAGGCTGGAGAGAAAACCAGTGTAATGTTATCGTTAAATTGATGTTGCATACAACTTTATGATGGTCCTGACAACTGCAGTTTGTGAATTTGCCAAGAGCAGCCTAGTAAGTGATTTTCAGAGATGAACGCTGAGCTGCGTGGTAAAATAATCCTTTCCTTCAGAAGGACAGAACTGCAATTTTCTTGTAGACATAATTTACAGAATTATTACTGACAATTTTAGAATTCCACTGGGTGAAGCACTGGGGGCTTGAGAACAGAATTTCTCATCCTTTTAAGAAGAGGCAAATTTTAAACAGACAGTGTGTCTATAGCATCTGTGTAATAACGCAGGGGGAACCTGACCCAGAAAACCAGTGGTGGATTCCTTTCCTTATTTAAGTCTTCTGCCTGTTTGAAAGCTGAGGTGCTCTGTGATTCACAGCTTTGGATAAGATGTAAAAAGGGCTCAGGTTCATATTCTGCTTTCTTCTCACGTAGCTGTGGAGTACAGTCAATAATGCATTTTTAGAACCAGGTTTTGCCTACGAGCACTGCTGCATAAAAAGATCTTGTACAGCTCTTTAGGAGATTTCCTGCCCTGATGAAACCCAGAAGTTTATGTAATTGTTGAGATTGCAAATCATAGTGAAAATTATTCAGTCTAAGTGTCAAGAAAGAAGAAAGACATAAAAAATATTGCAAATTACACTGATACTTGATGTTTAGGCTTCTTGTGGAAAGATGTTTTATAATCTCATAGGAACAAGAGAAAAGGGAAGTGTTCAATATAGATGTCACATCTCTAGCTGGCTTAGGCACAATCCTCTGGCACGTGAAAATGTCCACCCACATCAACAAACTAATTGAAAATCAATGCAATTAATTTCAGTGAAAGAGCTGCAGGTATCATTGTATGGCTTAGACTTGAAGGCCACTTCAAAGCAAAATTCCCCACACTTGTTTGATTTCTTCCTGATTGGATGGAGGCATCAAACTTGCTTCTTTTCTAGCTTGGAAAATACATTTCACCATGGGCTGGACAATTTGCAGGGTTTAACTCTGGTAAGAGCCAGCTTTACGAATATTAGTGCAATTCTACCGGTTCTGTGTGAATTCCAACACCCAAGGATATGGATGAGCTGCTGTGGGACACTTCCAGCTGCAGTGATGGAAGGACCAGGAGCTTTCCTTCTCCTGGCTTGAGTGATTTGATCATTTCTATTCACAGCTTCTGTCCCCAAGGTGAGAGAAAATCTGGTTTGTGGTGATGCCTCGTAATGGACCCCATCCCAAAGTGGCTCCTGTTCAATCTCTGCTGTCTGAGGGTGACTTCTGGCCAAAGTCAGGATTGGCAAATACAACTAAAGTGGGGAATGTCTCTCCTAGGACTGTCCTAGAGGGGCCTGTGAATGTGGAAATGGAAGTGAAAATGGAAATTAAATGGAAATTGAAAGGAAAAAGGAAATGGAAATGGAAGTGGAAAGGAAAATGGAAGTGGAAATGGAAACAGAAATGAAAATGAAAATGGAAATGGAAATTGAAATGGAAGTAGAAATGGAAGTGGAAATTGAAATTGAAGTGGAAATTGAAGTGGAAGTGCAAGTGCAAATGGAAATTAAATGGAAATTGAAAGGAAAATGGAAATGGAAATGGAAGGAAGTGAAGTGGAAATGGAAATGAAAACGGAAATGGAAATGGAAATTGAAATGGAAATTAAATGGAAATTGAAGTGGAAGTGGAAGTGGAAATGAAATGGAAATGGAAATGGAAATGGAAATGGAAATGGAAATGGAAATGGAAATGGAAATGGAAATGAAAACGGAAATGGAAATGGAAATGGAAGTGAAGTGGAAGTGCTTGCAGCCATTGTGCTTTGCAGCAGCACAAAGGATCCTCAGCTGGTTTCAGTGCTTGCCTTTAGGGGAAATATTTTTAGGGGGACTCAGGTAACAGCCATTTAGGAGGATGTAATCAAGGCCACCCTTCCCTGCTCAGAATCCCTTCCCTGGCACTCTGCTTGATCTGCTGATCAATTCCTGCATTCATCACATCAGTGGCAAATCTGGTGCTGACAAAAATGTGTGTGCTCAGTTCCCAGTTCTGGACACACCTGGACTTCCAGATATTTGCTGGAAGAGCAGCAGACACAAAGCACAGACAAACCAAGCACTGGCCTTTCTTCAGGAAAGGGTAAAAAATGTAGGTGATATCTAAATTCTAGTCACAAACCTAAGAGGACTGAAAGCAAGAGGGGAAAATGCTCTATGAAGTGCAGTTACATTCCACTTTCTGAACTCAGCAGCAGAATTAGTGGATAATACAGCAGGGTTAACAAACAAACAAAATTCTTCCCATGCTAAATCACCCTGCCAACATTCATCATAAACAGCCTGGTCTAGCTTGAAATTACCTGTTCTCCTATAAAATAAATTAAAAATTAAATATTGGAGAAATCAATACCAAATACCTGCAGCATGGGTGAGGCAGCATGCAATGAAAACCAAGGCAGAGCTGGAGAAATAACACAGTTCTGAGTAAGAGAAAAGTAGAAAGTTTTGCTACCATATCTAAATGATCAAGAAATAAAATGGTTTAAACTCATCCTTTGCTGGTTTTATTATGGTTTACACAAGTTGTTTCAGGTGAGCCAGTAGAAAAAATAAAATGTTTGTGCTGATGCAGATTTTCAGAGTTGGACAAGGTGGGATTTTCCCCTGTTG